>NC_048428.1:21694756-21700991 GCF_013103735.1 Etheostoma cragini
ACACGTCTCTATACTTCAGTATCTGTTGGACACGTCTCTATACTTCAGTGTCTGTTGGACACGTCTCTATACTTCAGTGCCTGTTGGACACGTCTCTATACTTCAGTATCTGTTGGACACGTCTCTATACTTCAGTGCCTGTTGAACACGTCTCTATACTTCAGTATCTGTTGGACACGTCTCTACATTTCAGTATCTGTTGGACACGTCTCTATACTTCAGTATCTGTTGGACACATCTCTGGCTCTATACTTCAGTATCTGTTGGACACATCTCTGGCTCTATATTTCGGTATCTGTTGGACACGTCTCTGGCTCTATACTTCAGTATCTGTTGGACACGTCTCTGGCTCTATATTTCAGTGTCTGTTGGACACGTCTCTGGCTCTATATTTCAGTGTCTGTTGGACACATCTCTGGCTCTATATTTCAGTGTTTGTTGGACACGTCTGGCTCTATATTTCAGTATCTGTTGGACACATCTCTATATTTCAGTATATGTTGGAGACGTCTCTTTATTTCATTATATGTTGGACACGTCTCTATATTTCAGTATCTGTTGGACACATCTCTGGCTCTATATTTCAGTGTCTGTTGGACACGTCCCTGGCTCTATATTTCGGTGTCTGGTGGACACGTCTCTGGCTCTATATTTCAGTGTCTGTTGGACACGTCTCTGGCTCTATATTTCAGTGTCTGTTGGACACGTCTCTGGCTCTATATTTCAGTGTCTGTTGGACACGTCCCTGGCTCTATATTTCAGTGTCTGTTGGACACGTCTCTGGCTCTATATTTCAGTGTCTGTTGGACACGTCTCTGGCTCTAACGGCTGCCCCTTTAAGGGTCTTTCCTTGCAGGTGTCTCTGTGTGGGATCCTCCTAGGACTGTAGTCAAGACCACCTTTGTCGAGTCCAAGACAAGTCCAAGACCAGGACTAGTCGAGTCTAAGTCAAGACAGAGTCCAAAAAAAAATGATCTTGAGTCCGGACTCGAGTCAAAGACCGGACTCGAGTACTACAGCCCTGTATCCTCCTGTGATGAAACACCTGACCGTGTAACATCCCCTACTGGAGGCCAAAACACTGTCGCGTCTCTTTAGAAAGAAAAGACATCATTTAGCACCCAGGCTCTCTGCTCCACTCCCACATCGTTAACAGCTGTGCTGATCGCTTCATGTCCTCTAATGACACAACCCTGACACTGCTAAATGTGTTGAGCTCTGCAGTGTGAGACCCTTATTTTTATACTTTGGTCACATTTTTGTGAATGTGGCCTCCCAACAAACAAGCCTTGTCGGTGCAGTTTAACATCTTCCACGACAGGCGGCGTTCATCAGGCTGAGAAGAGCAATTCACTAAAAAATTTGTCCAGTTCGGAGTGTGCTGGGAACACAAAACGTAGTATAGGAATACAAAAATGTTCCTGCATGAGGCCCAATGTTTCTTAAATATTCTAACTAGCTGCATATTTCAAGGTGTGCACATTTTCTGTTCATCTCGACTCATCGTCATCAGCCAGGAGGTTGATTTCAGACACTGGCGAACGTCTGTGACATCACAGCAGGTTGTGATACTGCGGCTGCTCTGACGGTTAGCCGGTAAAACAGAATTTACAACCAACCGCCACAACAGCCAGTAATAACAATAACAACAAGAAAGTGCAGGGAATGTAGATGCATGGAAGTAAAGCACTGCCAGTGACTAGACGGATACAGAGAGAAAGATCTTTTTCACCTTGGCAGAAACATAAAACACCTGTGGTGAACCTGTGGAGTACCTGCCGCCATCATCGTGAAATCGGCGCTGAATGAAGGACGAGTCCTCTGTACCTTGTGGCGTTACCATGAATTTAGCTCTCACGTGTTCCGAAGACGTAGAGGGGGCAGAGAAAGACACGGGTGACGATGCACGAACGTGAGAACAGTTTGAAGGGTATCTGGGAGTGAAGAGCAGAATACGGACGAAAAGCTGGAACGCACTGGAAGCGAGTTTATTAATGAATCATCTGTTGATATGACAGTTAGCCGCTAGTTAGCATTAGTAGCATGTGTGACAACATGGTCAAAGTTGTATCTCTACATTGTGACAGGCTATAACATTAGCTACACTACAGTTGATTTGGTGTATAAATGCCTGATTGTTCTGGTCTACATTGCTTATGGCATTTTTTGATGGTATGAAAGATCCCTAGGCCTTCGCTAACCTGTGCCTCAACAAAACCAACTCAATGTACAGGGTGGTTTTTTGCCTTTAAATAGATAAACGGGTGCAGGCTGAGACAACTGATTTGAGACGCAGGTTTGTTTGACTGGTGAAATTAAGAATAAATCAATAAAAGTTCTCCATGTAAAAAGGCAAGAATTGGACGCTTCCAGTGCGTTTCTGCCATAAAAGCCTGACTGGAGAGCCTAAATACAGTAGGCGAGTAGTAGATTAAGAAACTGACCACAGTCCAAACATAAACCAGCAGAATTCAACTTGTTTTCTTTTTCTCCCCCTCTCTCCACAGATGCTTTTCTGTAATTTTCTGAGAAAGCTAAATCTGAAAATGTCCGAGCTGACGTGCGTGACGTCTCGCCACGTCGCGCTTCGATTGGCTTCGTTGAGAACAGCAGATCTATGGCCTGCAGCGTCTTTTCCTCACCTGAAGGTAAGTGCTGGTCTCCGGTTTTAAAAGCCTGCGCATCAGAAGAGTCTCCCGCGTGTAAACGCCGGATCTCCCAGCGGAAGACTTCGGTCCGTGAACAGTGCATTTGCGTTTCTATAGAAAAAAAATTAAATAAAAAACAAAAAAGAGGCTCACTGTGGAGCAGACCTCAGCTGCAGCGTCTGACGTGTTCCAGCACATACTCTGGGAAGTGCAGACTGCACACCTGCAGACCGTCCAGTTTGCAAGGCATCCTGGGATACTCGTCCTCCTTCCACTTGTTTTCGTCGGGGTCAAAGGTGAGGATGGAGTCACTGTAGTGGCCGTTGTAACACAGGCCGCCCAGCACCATGATCTGCCTGTCCAACACCGCCACGCCGTGGCCGCTGCGCCCGATGGGCATGGAGGCGAGGATGGTCCACTCGTCGCTGTCGGGGTCGTACACCTCGGTGGACGGGCAGCCCTGCGACTCGAAGGACGCCCGCAGGATCACGCACACCCCTCCGAACACGTACAGCTTCCCGTTGTGGGAGATCATCTTGTGGAAGCATCGGGCGTAGTTCATTTTGGATTTGTTTTCCCAGCAGCTGGCGTGGGTGCCGGGCAGCAGCGGGCCGCGGCCGGCGCGCGTCCTGTGTGCGTCCGATCCGCTCGAGCTCCCCCCTCCCCCGGCCTCCCGCCCGGGATCGAACATGCACACCTGTTTGGAGGTGGAGGAGGAGGTGATGCCGCCGGTGATGTACAGTTTACCGCTGAGGACCGTCCCCTCGTGGCCGTACTTGTTCACGGGATACGGGTCCACGAACTCCCAGCGGTCCTCTGTGATGTCGTAGCGCTCTGTGGAGTAGAAGGTCTCGTCTCGCGTGCGCCCCGCCACGGCGTAAATAAACTTGCCGATGACGCCCACGGCAAACTCTGACCTGCAGAAAACAAACACCATGAATATGTATCGCTAGATTAGGAAGTCATGACAAGAACGTAGCAGAGGAGTCCGCGAGCGTCTGCAGAATCACCTTGGAATTAACATAACGTAGAGATGAAACAGGAAAAATGTCTTTTTTTTTTCTCTCCTCACATGACAAAACACTACAGAAAGGCTCAGAGCATGCAACACGACAAACACCCAGAGCTCCTCTAGACTCCTCTAACCTGGGCACCGACATGTCCGCCATGCGCAGCCACGAGTTCTGTCGAGGGTCGTAGCGGTAGACTTTGGAGGAGGCGTGAAACTCCCCGTCGGGCCCCAGCTCCTCGCCGCCCAACAGGAAGGCAAAGTTGTTAACGATGGCCAGGCAGTCGGGGCGCAGCGGCACCTGAGGTCCCTCCAGCTCCCACCACACCTGAGGGGATAAAAACACGTCTTACTGAACCAGAGACACACACTGATTTCTCGGTATTTTAACGGCTCAAAGTTGTGCGACGTGAAGTGAAATAGTTGCTGCAAATAGAGACGTCCCAATGCAACTTTTCTCTTCCTGATATCTGAACTTGACTACCGCTCACCAGTGCAAAAAAAATTGATATAGATATATAACTTTTAACAGTAAAGTGAATATCTTTAAGTTTTGGACAAAACAAGACATTTGAGGACATCCTCTTGGGCCTTTTAGGAAACACCAATTCACAATTTTCTGACATTTTTTAGACCCAACAACTAATCTATTAATTGAGTAAAATACTCAACCAATTAATTGACACTGAAATAAAAATAGTTACCTAATATATAGGTATATATATATATATATAGATTATAAAATATATATTTTTTAACAGCGGTAGGCTATATTGTATTCAGTCCTGGGTCAGGTCACAAAGAACGAAAGCCGAAATACTTCATTTTTTATGTACTTTTACACTCAGTCATTACAGAAAAAGAACATAAATAAGGTACTTTTAAGTTAAAAAGAAATTCAAGGCTAAAATACGTGGTATCGGATAAGTGCATAGACACGCCTACTTGCTGATAAGAGCAGTATTTTAGGAGGTATTGGAGGCTTTTCCGATACTTGCATCGGAGTCGGATCAGTACGAACACCAAGAACAGTCACCCACGCCCTGGTAGGCAGATAAATGAGCAGACACCTTTGGCCGCTGCAGGAGGAGGATCTTGCTGTTGACCATGCTGTGACCGATCATGCCCCTGAAGACTGCGGTCTGCGGGCGGACGGAGCGGATGCGGTTGGAGCGCGTCTCCACCAGAGGCTGCTGGTTGACATCGTGGAAGTAGCTGAGCGCCTGGTCCACTTCCTGCCTCAGCTGCCGGGAGTAACGGTAAAACTCTGACGTCTTCACCTGCGACAAAGACCAGGAAACACAATTCTTTAAACATTCTGTACTGCAAAGTGTGATCCGATGTGGTATGGCGTCCAACTAATAAAAGCAGCAGTGAAGGTTATGGGAAAGAAAGACTACACTTCCCTTCAAGACCACCTTTGAAAAAACAGCTGTGTCCCAGGCTCAGAACATCCTGAAGGACCCTTCCCATGTTTTGCACTCTGAATCCAATGTTTTACCTTCAAGGAAACGCCTCAGAGCTAGCAGATCGCCATGGGGGGGGGGTCTTTTGTTCCAACTTCCACGGCGCTCCTAATTAAACAATCGTCTCGGAACAAATTAGCTTGAAGCACTTACGGCACTTTATTTAGTTATTTTTAATCATAGTCTAATTTTAGTTTAGTTTAATTCTTATTAACCGGAGCTTCATGAGATTTTGTTAAGTAGAATAGTGGCGGTTGTGCTTTGATTCGGTCATATTGTTTTCTTCTTTATGTGCTCTAGTCTAGTGCAATTACACAGAATTATCAGGTTTTATTATTCAGGTTTTATTGACAGTGGAGGGTCATTGATACGGGTGCAATGTAATGCAATGTAGGGTGGATTGCATGTTGTATGTGAGTGTTAAGTCTGTGTGTTGTTGATGTTTACAGCAGCCTCACGTAGCACTGACGCCCAAGACAAATTTCCCTCAGGGGACAATAAAGTAAAGTTGATCTTGATCTTGAAAGAAGAAAGATGCCGTCATCAGTAAGGAAAAGAAACTGCAGAACTAGAGGAGGAGGAGGGAGCGGCGCTCACCTTCTCGAAGATGTTGGCGGGGGTCATGAGGCAGAAGCGGATGGACTGCACGATGGTGTCCGTGTGCCGCCAGCGCCGCCGGTCGTGTCGCAGCCACGACTGGACGGCTTCGTACAGCTCGATCTCAGGGAAGCGACTCAGAGCGTCGCTGTTCAGGTATGCCTGTGGTTCAGAGAGGGAAAGACTGATAGTTAGTTGGTTGTCAATGTCAGATGATAGTTTGGCATTTTGCGTGTAGATTTTTAACTAAGATTTCCTGCTCAACGTGCGTCTTGGTCACAATTTATGCAACTAATTAATCTATGAAAAAACACACATTTCCACTTTCTGGAAGTTTTGTTTTTTTCTGACATTTTAGAGACCCAACTACTAATCTATTAATTGAGAAAATACTCAACAGTTTAAGTGACAATGAAATACTAGTTACATGCAGCCCTAATAAATACAGTGGGTACGGAAAGTATTCAGACCCCTTTAAATTTTTCACTCTTTGTTTCATTGCAGCCATTTTCCAA
>NC_048428.1:21701091-21703355 GCF_013103735.1 Etheostoma cragini
GGAAAAAGGCTGCAATGAAACAAAGAGTGAAAAATTTAAAGGGGTCTGAATACTTTCCGTACCCACTGTATATATAATATTTTTAACAGCTGTATGTTGTATTCGGGCCTGGGGCAGGTTACAAAGAGCGAAAGCCAAAATACTTATTTTTTTATTTACTTTTACATTCAGTCATAACAGAAAAAAAAAACATAAATAAGCTGCTTTTAAGTTAAAAAGAAATTCAAAGCTAAAATACGTGCATAGACACGCCTACTCGCAATTAATAAGAATTTTGGCCAAATAATACAATCAGTTAAAAACAATATTACTGAAAACAGACGTAAAAGTAATTTGACTAAAAACAGGCTATGCAAATCTATTTTTTTAACAGCTAGTTGGTGGTAAGTTGCGTTTTGCGCCTTTTGTCTCGACTTGGGGCTCTCCATGTGACGCACGCCACTGTTAAATCGGCCATCCTACACACAGACTACGGCAGACAGACGCTCTAGATGCACGGACGGGCAGACGCGTACAGCGGCCGCACGTGCCCACGAACATGCACGACTACAACCGAACCTGCAGTCTCTCGAGGCTGAGGTAGGACAGGAAGTCGGCTCGGCTCATGAGGGGGACAAAGTTGTCGAGTAGGAAGTTGTCGAGCTGCTCCTGGACCCCCTCCACGCCCACGCTGAAGTCCTCCAGGAGGCGCATGACCTCGGCACAGTTCTCCAGACAGATCTTGGCCAGCAGGAAGGAGCAGCAGAACTCCACCGCCTCCGTCAGCTGGACGTACATGGCCGCCTGCAGGGACAGGGACAGAGCGGAGGACCAGGAGGTCACGGAGGAGTTCTGCACGAGAGCCAGTCACGATAAGGAAAATGTACTAACCCTCGTGTTTTTAACTTTTTCTACTATGTTAACACTAACATAATAACTTTAGTTTTACAGTAATCTTGGGAATTTATGGTCAATAAACCTCATTTATAGGAAATCATACCTAATGTTTGAGTTAGAAAAGCAGAAATTAGGAATTACTGAGACTAAAATTAAAGGAATGGATGTTGATGATAATCACAGACTGGAATATGTCAACTTTTACTCAATACTATTTCAAAAACACTTCCATTTGTTTATCCAAATGTTATAAAACTGAATTAGACGCCCCAAAATGAATGACAGTAGAGATGTGTACTTGACAAGGAGCGTTGTGTGGAAACAATCATGAGACTTCGGGTGAATTAAAAGAACACTGATATGGAAAAACAGGTCAATCTGACCCGAGGACAACATGTCTGGGTTTTTCCAACAACTCTGGTCTCAAGACCCGGTGCAGAAAGAACATGAGTGGGTGCACGGCGGTACCTGCAGGATCTCCTGGACCGTGGGCATGCTGAGCTCCAGGGAGCCGTAGTACATGAAGCGGAGAATGTGGCCGAACCCAGCGGCCGTTAACCCCTTCATGTGGATCTTGTCCTGGTCTCTCTCCCTCATGTCAGCTGTGAACATGACCCGGAAGTAGTCGCTCTGGGTGGCCAACAGCGCCTTGTGGGCCTGTAGTAGGACGGAGACACATTTCCATTACAGATAATACTGCAATGTTGCTCGATGAGTCAAGACTTGTTACCTGTTCTCTCCAAAGTGCAATGAAACCCCGAGCCCTGATCCGGAGCCATGCACAGTGCATCCTGCATGGATATATCTCACGAAATCTCGTCATGTCTGTCACAGATCTAAGCATGTTAAAAATACATACTTAAGGGCTGGTAGAGAATGTACTTAGCGATGTCCAAATGGCTGTAAAGTATCCAAAAAACACCCTTTATTTAGAAAGAGAAAGGTTGTTTCTATTAAAAGGAGCCCTGCGTTATGTGGAGTTAAAATGCAAGAACCCTCTTTGTGTTATTTTACAGTTGCAAAGATGATTGTCTACCGCGATGTGAGTCTCAACGTTCTCCCTGTAACAGATCATGTGAGCAGATCTTCGACTGACGTTCCCCTGAGATTTCCATGCAGGAGCGCGCGATATGTTGCACGCAGCCTCGAATGAGGGCTATGCATTGAAAATGAAAAGCAACACACACATTTGTGTATCTGCATTTGTGTACCTGGAAGTGGTGCTCCTCTATCAACAGCGTGACGTCCAGCAGCAGGCGCTCCTCGTACAGCGCCCGGAAGCCCGACGACACACTCCCGTCGTGCACCTGGGACAGGTACACCTCCACATCTGCCGCCGACATCACACACCTGGAGGCATGACGGGGGCAGGGTGCAGGAGCAAGTGG
>NC_048428.1:21703455-21704844 GCF_013103735.1 Etheostoma cragini
TGTCCCTCCAGGGTTAGCAGTGTTTCTAAATGTCTTCGTTGACGTCAACATAGCACAACATATTGCTTTTTAAACCACAACACGTAGTTGTGATGTAGCCCGAGTTGTTTTTGTGGTTTCACCTGTCAGACTCAGTTGGACCCTCGTCCCCCGAGTTCCCAGACCGCCGTTATTACTTTGACTTGAAACTGACTTTGGTTGGCACAATGTTATCAAAACCAACAGGAATCATGCGCAAAAAATATGTAAAAATGGTTTTAATAAATGAGGAATTATCCAAAAAAGCAAACTATTCCCAACTGGCCATTTGAGCAGTTTGGGGGGAAAAAGGGGATATGAAGACAAAAACCAACAATAACATTTTAATAATAGTGGCTTTTAATTAATAGGTTACTTTGGAAGCTCATTTACCTTAACTTGTGATAGGATCAATTAGGGGTGTGCAAAAAATAAATTAAAATAAAAATAAAAATCAAGGTCTAACGATTCAAAATCAATTCATAGAATTCAAAAAAAAAATTCAAATTTTGTATTTTTGTATATCTACTGCAATGACATGATAGAGAGAGAGATTCTTTATTCATCCCCAAGGGGAAATTCAAGGTCCCAGTAGCTTACACACACACACACACACACACACACACACACACACACACACACACACACACACACACACACACACACACACACACACACACACACACACACACACACACACACACACACACACACACACACACACACACACACACACACACGACTAATACGGACATACACATACGTACACATACGTGGGAAAAGTACCACATTTATATACTGTGAATTGTTTTTTGAATTCACAGTAAAATCGATATTGAGTCGAATCGTGAGCCTAAAAATCTGAATTTAAATCAAATGGTGATATTTTCTGAATGGTACACCCCAAGGATAAGTGTTAGAGAGAGAGGAGAGATGTATGTGGGATGGATGATGTTAGTAGTGACAGAGAGGGGTGATTGCCTGAGTTTAGGTTTATATATGTGAACAGAGTGAAAAATCTTACCTTTTGGAGCCCGGGGGAACAATCACAGGCTTTGACGGCTGAGCTTTAAGGGGTCGCTCGCATTTCCTGTGTTTGTGTTTCCCAGGTTCTAGCAGAGAACACAAGGAGAGGACATGAAATAATTTAAATGTACCACAACCCATTCAGGGGTTTGCAAGCAGCAACCATTGAGCTCTAACTATCTCTAGGCACATACACATACATGCATACATGCATACATACATACATACATACACACACATGCATACATACATACATACATACATACATACACATACACGCATACATACACATACATACATGCATACATACATACATGCATACATGCATACATACGCATGCATGCA
>NC_048428.1:21704944-21706028 GCF_013103735.1 Etheostoma cragini
ATACATACATACATACATACATACATACATACATACACACACATACATACATACAAACATGCATACATGCATACATACATAAGCATAAGTCATTCAGCGATGGATTTCCAAAATATGCAAAGAAATGTTACTATTCTGAAAAAAGTGTCATTATTTTTGAAATACTAACTCATTATTTTGAGATACAAAGTCTATATTATGTGAACTTTTCTCATTATTGTGATCGCATGTAGTAACCGTTGAGATACTTTATTATTTTAAAAGATACTCACTCACTCATATTGAGTTATATTTTTAAAATCACATGGGTGTAAATGGGCTTCCATAGCTTTTAAAATAGAAAACAAGGGCTAACTGTTTGCTAACTTTTACATACACTGTGTCGGAGACGCTAGCTCCTGTTAAGTTACCTGCTTTAGTTGCCATAACAACAGCGACAAGTACATTACGGGGAGCTAACATGCTAAGATAACAATCCCCAAAACAAAGGCTAGCTACACGTAACGGTGCACGTACAGGTCGGTGCCCGGAGATGAAGGCGGTAACGCCGGGGTAATAACATCCGAGGGGTAAATAAATCGTATTTTAAGCCCCAGCTAGACCCCCAGAGTGGCTAAATTAAGTGTCACGACTCTCAGTGGTGCGGACGGGGGCTACGGGGTGCGGGTGCGGGGGTACGACTCGGCTAAACTGGGGTAACGGCTTGTAGCTTAGCGGCTAACATCCAGCCGTCTCACCTCGGCGGTGCGAATCCCCACAACCCCTCTTCGACCAGGCAGCTCTGGCTCCTTCGGACATGAAGTTGCGGGTTCGATTCCGGGAGTCAAGAAAGCCGGCGGCAGCGGTGCACTGCCATGTTAGCGTCCGTACGGCCAGAGGAAGAGACACCCCCCCCCCCCCCCACCCACCCACCGACCAACTCGGATCTAAATTAAACGGGTAACAAACAAACCACAGCGGTCCACGGGCTTTTTGCGGACGCCATCTTCTGCCTCGGCGTCATTTCCCTTTTTGGGAGGAACTGAAGGGCGTTGCGCGGTGCAGCAAAGATAGTATATTAGGAGTTGGATGTGTCACTCTGTGC
>NC_048428.1:21706275-21709352 GCF_013103735.1 Etheostoma cragini
GTGTGTGTGTGTGTGTGTGTGTGTGTGTGTGTGTGTGTGTCGACCTCAGATATCACAGCGCTGATGTTATTGGAGTGGATGAGTTTGGCTCCAGGAACAAATAGACTATCCATCTATCTATCTATCTATCTATCTATATTTGGTCTTACATTATCTGTGTCAATTCTTGAGGAACACAGTATAATAATTCAGTTTTAAGACCGTTATTTGGCTTTTTTAGTTACTGTTGTGGTTAATCACATGTGGGTTGGCATTCAGTCGCATTTAAAATTATTTTACAAAAAAAACAAACCCAGGGGCAGCCCAGCATGTCAGGATTAGTTACAGAACTACACACACACCACAAAACAAAACTACAAACGCTCTCTCTATGGCGTCACTAAACACCGACGGACCCGACCCGTGTATAAAAACATGTTTCTCAAACACATTTCTTTACTTTTAGGGGCAGGAACATATAAAAACTCATGGCCTTTAAACGGGTCTTAACGGTATAAAAACTACATCAGCTTTATTACGTAAAAATGTATTTTACGGTGAGAAAAAAATTGCATCAGACTTTGTGAAAGGACCCCGTTTCCTCTGCTTGGACGAGTCACGCGCGTTTCAAACCACGTCTTTGTAATTTTTCCGAGAAATTAAATACACGACAGATGTCTTGTTTCAAAAGATACGTGATTGTGGACTAACAATACAAAAAAATGAACACAATTTGATAATAACAGTTTTTTTGGAAAAGGGAAAGAGCCGTTTTCGGCGGTTGATCAGGCATTCGGCAGAGCCTCCTTCGTTCCCTTTTCATTCAAGATGGCGGGTGACGAGTCTGGTACAACGCTGGGTCAGCCTCATCTGGCTAGACAAGACCTTAGTTCTCTGGTAAGCGTCACTTTAACTGCTTTTACAGCTCTGTGTTTGAATGTGTTGACCGTTGGTCCGTTTGTCCGTTGGTCCGTTGTGTCGCTATAACGGTTACACTGAACGTTCTAACCGCTAACGGTCGCCGGTGCTACGTCGCCACCACCACCACCACCCGGCACACGACGGCGGGCCTGGCGGGGCGGAGAGCTAATCCACCCGCTCTACGTCTAACAAGCTAACATCCATTTTTATCAAATGTCAAAATGAGACCAACGTTTGAATGTAAAATACGTGTTTACAGCGCCGTAATTGTTGGCGTCCGTGTTACACGTCAGTAATGTCAGCGTATCCCAGCTAGAGCAAAACGTTAGCATCATATGCTAAATTGAAGTAAAATGTATTAAAATGTTAATGGAGTTCGCAACGGTGATGGAAGCAGAGACGTGGTTCAGAATTAGCTATTATTAGACATTTTAATGGCGTTCATCTGTTTTGACCATTGTGAAGAGGGGAAAACATGTAGTTAGGGAATATCACAACGAAACTTCCCTAGTTAAGTTTTCTGAAATGTTCAGTTTAAATATGCAAACGAAGCATTATCTTATCAAATTTGCGCATACACGTCCAACATAAATGTGAATATTGGATAAAGTCAAGTTCAGAAATATTGTTTTGTTTTATTTTGTTGGCATGTATTCTATTCAAAGGATTTTCCCTCCTAATAAATAAAAAAAAACGTGTCTTTAGGTATAAAAACCAGGCTAGGAATGATACATACATACATACATACATACATACATACATACATATTCGGATCACAATATGAGAATAAAAATTTGAAAGATTGTAAAACCCATACAAAAAAATAAAAAGCAACTTTATTTATTTTACATTAAAATGCCAAATGTTGCTGAGATTTTATTTTTTGGGGTTTATCTGAGTGTCCACTTCACATGCAGAGTCAGTGGGCTCTATCCTAGGCCCCCTTTGTTTCTATTGACCTCAGGGATTAAAGAGGGACACCCCGCTGCTCTGTCCACTGTGAAAACGTGTCAAATGTCTAACGCGAGTTGTATTTTTTCGGCAGGACGTGTCTACTCTGACGCCTCTCTCTCAGGAGATCATCAGCCGACAGGCCACCATCAATATTGGTATGTGATCAGGCAAATAAGGACCAGATTTTGTGTGTTTCATGCATGTTAGAAGTGACAAATGAAGACCGCTTGTTTTGACTCGTCTCCCTTCTGGTCTAGGCACCATCGGTCACGTGGCCCACGGCAAGTCCACGGTAGTGAAAGCCATTTCTGGTGTTCACACCGTCCGGTTCAAGAACGAGCTGGAGAGGAACATCACCATCAAGCTAGGATATGCTAACGCTAAGGTAGGGCTAAGGCTAAGGTAGGGCTAAGGCTAAGGTAGGGCTAAGGCTAAGGTAGGGCACAATGGGGGTAATCCTGACCTTTCCTGTCCAACAAATGCCTCTGTTTTACTTTTTAAAGAATAAAGGCCTGAACGATATAGACATTCCTTTTATTCGTGCATGTACAATATTGAAAGATGTTCAGAAACCGGAGGGTCACTGGTTCAAGTCCCAGTAAGGACAAAAAAAAAAAAATATATATATATAGAGATTGTGATTGGTAGCTGCAGAGATGCCACTTCACCTCCTGGGCACTGCTAGGTGCTCTTGAGCGCTCAGGGCGCTGGTTCAGCTGGCAGCCCCCCCCACTCTGACATCTCTCCATTAGTGCATGTATATGAAATAGGGCACAGAGGACAATACATACATACATACATGCATGTATGCACCTGGACTTAAATTCACACCTGGTCACTTTATAATAATTTTTTAACACTGGACTATACACTGACACTTTAACTTTAATTATAATTTATGGTCTTCCTTTGTTTACTTGACGAATATTCTTATTGTTGTTGTTATTTTTATTGGTATTTTAGTGCTACATTTTACTGTTCTTCCTTATGTTCACGCACAAGTCTTCAGATTTCTACGTCACCTGGAATGCATTAAAGGTGCCTCGACACTCCCGTGTTTTTGTAGGTCTACAAGCTGGACGACCCCGGCTGTCCCAGGCCGGAGTGCTACAGGTCGTGTGGCAGCAGCACTCCTGATGAGTTTCCCACAGACATCCCCGGCACCAAGGGCCACTTCAAACTGGTCCGGTAAGGCTCCGCCGCTACGCCTCCGCCGCTACGCC
>NC_048428.1:21709452-21714290 GCF_013103735.1 Etheostoma cragini
ATGACCTTTTCACACACACTGGGCATGTGCATGGTTGTGTAAACAGGAAGCAGATTGACTAACGTTGCTCTGTGGTCAAAATCATGGATGTAGCCTTTAAGTCAAAATACAGGAAACACTTTAGGGAAAGAACAACGGCGTTAAAAAAAATATGAGCAGGGACTCGTAAGCTTGGCCGAACTGAAACTGTCACTGAAAGGTGTGTAAGCTGTCGAATGGCTACGACGTCCCGTCCTATTCAATGGTCTCCGTTTTTGGGCGTCCAGACTACACAGCAACCCCAGAGTTGTCAAACCTAAACGGGGCGGCTGTGTTTACTTTGTTTTAGGGGCTCGGAAGCACTGTTAGTTTTTAAACTAAACCTTAGTAGGGTATATTTAGCCCTAAGACTGAAGAAAGAGAGAGAAAGAGGAGGACTTTGTGTTTTAAATGTCCAGATTAGGACTCTATGTTTTTTTTGTTTGTTTTTTTTAAACCCTTTTTAAGGATCAGTTTGACAGTAAACTGTTGAAATCTGTAAAATATGTCTCCATGTATCAGTTATATTCTTTCTTTCTTTTCTTTCTCCCAGACACGTGTCGTTCGTCGACTGTCCCGGTCACGACATTCTGATGGCGACCATGTTGAACGGCGCCGCCGTCATGGACGCCGCCCTCCTGCTTATAGGTGAGTCCGTGGTTGCTCAGCTCCAAACAAGCAAGACACAGGTGTGGTGTTTACTCACAGTTAAAGTCCTCTGATCGTTGTCGTGGTCTCTCGTCTGCCAGCGGGTAACGAGTCGTGTCCTCAGCCCCAGACGTCGGAGCACCTGGCGGCCATCGAGATCATGAAGCTGAAGCACATCCTCATCCTGCAGAACAAGATCGACCTGGTGAAGGAGAGCCAGGCCAAGGAGCAGTACGAGCAGATCCTCGCCTTCGTGCAGGGTCAGTTGCTATTTCAAAGTCTTAAATTAAGTGTTTTCAGATTAGATTAGATCAGTGGTTTCCCAAACTTTTTCAGCTCAAGACCAAATGGAGAAATTTGGTGTCTCCCCCGGGACCCGAATTTACAAAAATACACACCATGAGTCATTGTAACATCTACATTTTTAAACTGGGGACAAAAGACGGAACAAACCATGAATTTAAATGTATATGAAGTATATTTATTCCATTATAAAAGTAAACAGAAAAGGTCTCTATTCTCCTTTCTGTGTCTCCCCCCCCCCTTTCTCAACTCATGTTCTCATCCCCTCCTAGGATGAGAGGGTTAGGGTCTCATTCACATAAGATTGATGTGCATGTTACTCGGCCAATTGGCGATTCAATAAAACGGGTCTGCGACCCATTTTGGGTCCCGACCCTAAATTTGAGAAAAATTAGGTTAGATAATACTTTATTCATCCCACAGCGGGGACATTTCCTTGTTACAGCAGCGTTTTGTACAATAAAAGCCAAACAAACAAACAGGCAAAAACAACGGTCAATGAGCAGAAGGTAGACTGAAGTAAAGTGGCGTTAAATAAAGGTTTTGTCAAGTGCAGGTGCGATACTTTTTGTGGGGAAAAAACACCTGAATTTCAGGCTTAGTTAATGTTGTGATAACGGTCTTAAATTTCCTTCATAAAGCTCTAAAACTTTAAATTTGACTTAGTGAAACCTGCAGAAACCCTGACAAGGGGACTTTTTTTTTTAAATTTATAATCCGAAGCGACTGAGTGGTAGTAACAAAACATCCCATAAAGTAACCTTCAAAGGAATAATTTACATGAGAAGTTTGTGTAACTCTGCACCTCGTCATCTGAATGCAGAGTACAGACAACACTACACACCAGACCCTCATTGTTTCCCAAAATAAATCTTGTGTGTGTGTCTGCGTCTCCTGCAGGCACGGTGGCAGAGGGCGCTCCCATCATTCCTATCTCGGCTCAGCTGAAGTACAACATTGAGGTTGTTTGTGAGTACATCGTCAAAATGATCCCGGTGCCCGTCAGAGATTTCACCTCCGAGCCCAGACTCATAGGTAAGACAAATCCCAAATGTCTGTGTTCTGGTCCACTTGTTTGTTATGGTTTTAGCAACATGACACTCACATGGCTGCTCTGCTCATGCTAGGACGCATCTCATAACTTTGTCTGATGAAGCGCTCAGTCTGACTTTGTGCGGTAGTAAGTAAAGCCCTTCGTTGTTCCAGTCATCAGATCTTTTGACGTGAACAAACCCGGCTGTGAGGTGGATGACTTGAAAGGAGGCGTGGCCGGAGGAAGTATCCTGAAGGGCGTGCTCAAGGTCAGAGGTGTTGTTGTTGATATTTTGTCAGAAGAAAACTGTGATTCCCAGTTCAGACATGCAGCAACAAAGCACGAAAGCCCTCTCTGTTTTAGGAAATGAACGGTGTTTCCTCACCGAAATAAGTGTTTATTTTAATAAATAAACGATGTGCTGCACAGGATTAGTGTAGGAGTTGAGAACATTTGGGACGTCTTCACTGTTGGCTCTCTCCACTTGAGAGATCTTGGGTCTTGGGTGCCTCCTAAAACAAGCATTGACAATAAAATAACGTGTTTTATGGCGTTTTCACACATACCTCATTTGGTCTGGACTTTCAGACTTCATAGTTTGAGCCAAACCAAAATTACAAGTGTCAAACCTCCACGGGACCACAGTCCGGATCAAAAGAACACATTTTGGGTCCCATTTAAAACCACGAGGTCTCGGTTCGGATCAAGCTGGACCGTGGTCTGGTTCGTTCATTGTGTGAAAAACCAATCAAAAAAAAAAAACAACCATTTTTGGATGGTTTGGACTTTTGGACCAATTAGAATAGCTTCCCTGGCTCACCTGGGGAAGCTCTTTTTAAGGAATAGCTTGGAAGCAACCAACCAATCAAATACAGGTATCTGGAGACGGATGTGATGACGACAGGATGTAGTTTTAGTGTGAAACCAAAACTTATCAGATCAAATGTATACAGCGTAACACAAACGTGTGTGTGTGTACTTTGTGATTTCAACATTGGAACTTTTTTTTAACTTTAGCAACACAAACTGTTGTCCTTTTTAAAGTGCCATTATTATGAAAAAAGCACTTTTGGTGTGTGAGTTAGTTGGTGTTAGTTTGGCCAATTATACCCTAATAAACAGTTATCTACCCCTGACGTGTGGTGTCCCTCTAACCCGCCCTCCTCCACTCCAGGTGGGTCAGGAGATCGAGGTGCGGCCGGGTATCGTGTCCAAAGACCACGAAGGAAAGCTGATGTGCAAACCCATCTTCTCCAAGATCGTCTCTTTGTTCGCCGAGCACAACGACCTGCAGTACGCCGCGCCCGGAGGCCTCATCGGTACGTCCACACGTTGTGTTTTCTTACTGGTTTTAAGAAGCAGACCGGAGCTGCACATCTGGTGCTGATGTTTTTATTGTTGTCCTGAATTCATTTGTTTTGCCTGCTGTGTTGCTGTAAGCGCCGTGACTTGTCAACTTGAAAGCCGTGACCGGCTTGTTTCTGGGCAAAAGCATCTTGAACATATTTAGATTTAGGATTCAGAGAGGGCTGCAGTTTAACCCTCTGAGACCAGCACCTCTGATTCATAGTTTAATCATTTAAAAACCACACAAGCTAGCGACTTACCAACGGTTGCGTCTAAAATGTAACGAGTTAGCGGTTACGGAGGTCTCTTCCGGGTCTTTCTAGCCTCTACAGGTGATTTTTCTATCGAGCCTGTAACGTCCAGCCTCTTTAGGGGTCGTTGGGCTTTAAATCCACACCGTTACATCCAAGATGGATCCACTTTATGTCCATAATTCATCGCGTTTTGGCTCATTTCTGCCGCTAGCTGGCGGCTCCGTCTCCCCTCTCTGTTGTTTAGGGAAATAAAGGCACCAGCATGCCCATATATGGTAGACAACGAGAAAGAAACTAGAAAATATTCACACTTAAGCTGGAATCAGATTTTAGTCTTCTTATTAAAATATTTGGCGATTGATTCAACGGTCAACTAAGTAATGGATTTATCTTTTCAGCTTTAGATTCAGACCTCAGAGAGAGTTATGAACTGAACATATCATAAAACTAAGAGTGGCACCGACACACCTTGTTTGAGAAAAGTGTGTGTGTGTGTGTGTGCGTGTGTGCAGGCGTGGGCACTAAGATCGACCCGACGCTGTGCCGAGCGGACCGTATGGTCGGGCAGGTGCTGGGCGCCGTCGGAGCGCTGCCAGAGATCTTCACCGAGCTGGAGATCTCCTACTTCCTGCTCAGGAGGCTGCTGGGAGTCCGCACAGAGGGGGACAAGAAGGCTGCCAAGGTGAGGCACATGCAGCATGGGAAATGTAGTCTTAAAGTTTAGCTGCAGATGGGATTTGAATCAAATGTGACTTTGCTTAGGTTCGGGTTTTATCTCTTCATGTTGGGTTTGTATTAGATTCCTTCAGTTTTGGCTGAGGTTCACCTTAGTGTGCCGGTACAAAAACCCCTCCGTCATCTTTCACCCTGTTGTGTCTGCAGGTCCAGAAGCTGTCCAAGAACGAGGTTCTGATGGTGAACATCGGCTCCCTGTCGACAGGCGGCCGCGTCAGCGCCGTGAAGGCCGATCTGGCCAAGATCGTCCTCACCAACCCCGTCTGCACCGAGGTCGGAGAGAAGATCGCTCTGAGTCGACGCGTGGAGAAGCATTGGCGGTAAGAGACGAGGCCTGCACTTTCAAACCAGTTCGGGTTTTTAGGGGACCACTAAGGTCTATATAAAGAGACTTCAGATACAGTATTAGGGACCACTAAGGCCTACATAAAGAGACTTCAGATACAGTATTAGGGGACCACTAAGGTCTATATAAAAGAGACTTCAGATACAGTATTAGG
>NC_048428.1:21714390-21715851 GCF_013103735.1 Etheostoma cragini
GGACCACTAAGGTCTATATAAAATGGGGATATCTATTTCTACCCCCCCACTCACCTGCGGTGTCTCCCCTTAAACAGTTGTCACATTGTTGTCTGATTGGCTCGTCTCCTTTTCCTTCCTCAGTCTGATTGGATGGGGGCAGATCAGGAGGGGCGTGACCATCACACCCACCGTGGACGACGACTGAGGAGAGAAGAAGACGCCGCCGTCAGCTGGACATCACCACCACCATCACTCTTCTTCTTGGCCTTTTGTTTTGGCTTTTTTTTTGTTTTTTAATTTTTTCTCTCCCACAAGGAGGAAGGAAGGGAACGCGACAGGACACATCGGTGATTTAAAGATGCCTCCTCCCTCTGCTCGTATTCCTCAGCAGCGACATGCGGAGGTCAGATTAGGTCGAGGTCGGCCTTTTCAGCTGTTTTTATCTACTGCGGAAGAAGAAGAGAGGGGGGGGGGGGGGGGGGGGGGGGCTTTAGACTATCATAACAACCCTGCACAGGAGGTTCACATTCAGCCACGTGCAAAGCAAGACCTGGACGTTCATTCAGTACAGACGTGATCCCGTACTGTCCGCAGATTTCAGTCAGATCTAATAAAATACATTTGGAAGAAATGTGCTCGTCTGTGTGTCAGCTTTCATTGTGTTGCAGTTCAGAGACAGACAGGCAGACAGAGAGAGACAGACGGACAGACAGAGAGAGAGACAGACAGGCAGACAGACAGGCAGACAGACAGACGGACAGAGAGACAGACAGACGGACAGACAGACAGACAGACGGACAGAGAGAGAGAGAGAGACACACAGAGACAGACAGGCAGACAGAGAAAGACAGACAGACAGACGGACAGAGAGAGAGAGAGACAGACAGACGGAGACAAACAGACAGAGAGAGAGAGACAGTCGGACAGAGAGACAGAGACAAACAGACAGACGGACAGAGAGAGACAGAGAGACAGACGGAGACAAACAGACAGAGAGAGAGAGAGACAGACGGACAGAAAGAGAGAGACAGAGACAGACAGACAGACGGACAGAGAGACAGAAAGGGAGGGAGACAGACAGACAGACAGAAGCTGTTATCAGGACTTAAAGTTGAGCCAAACGAGGCCCGAGCCGACAGAATTCAGCCCGGTGCATTTTGATTGACAGCTTGTTTTTTAAGTTATTTTTTGGGGGCATTTTCAGGCCTTGACAGGGCAGCTGAAGATATGAAAGAGGAGGGAGAGAGAGGGGGAGAGGGAGAGAGAGAGATGAAAGAGGGGAGAGGGAGGGAGAGAGAGAGATGAAAGAGGGGAGGATGACCTGCAGCAAAGGGACGCAGGTCGGAGTCTAACCCTGGCCCGCTGCCTCCAGGAGTAACCTCTATATACAGCTGAGCTATCTGGGCGCCCTGATTGGCGGCTTTTTAAAAGCCCAAACCCGTTTACAGCCCGACGTTTATTCTTTTTTTTTTTTTTTTT
>NC_048428.1:21715951-21720039 GCF_013103735.1 Etheostoma cragini
CTTCATCTTCTCACCCTCCTCTTCGCGCCGTCCTCTTCATCTTCTCACCCTCCTCTTCATCTTCTCGCCCTCCTCTTCATCTTCTCGCCCTCCTCTTCGCGCCGTCCTCTTCCTCCTCTCACCCTCCTCTTCCTCTTCTCGCCCTCCTCAGCGACGCTGCTCCAGTTCCTCCCCCAGCTGGAGGAAGTGGACGTCTCGTGGAACGATCTGATTGGTGGATGTCTGAAGGCGCTGACCACTCACCTCCAGCATGTGGGCGGGATCAGGAAGCTGAGGCTCTGCAGCTGTAGGCTCGACGCCGATGACGTCGCTGCTCTGGGTGGGTCATCATCAGGTCCACGCCGAGCCTGCGGAGGCAGCTTTTCATTAAACTCTGGAGATTTCTTTTCTCTCCTTCGTTCACAGCGGAAAACTGTAAAATATAAAAATAATACCAACAATCTGCAGCTCTGTGGGTTGAAATGAATGCATTATACTGTGTTTGTGCAGGTGACGCTCTCGGCTGCACGCTTCTCTTGGAGATCGTCGATTTGTCCTGGAACAGTGGCGTCGGGGGCGGCGCTTTGCAAGGCCTGCTGGGTAAACTCCCCCCGCCACTGAGGGAGCTCCACCTGGTGGCCTGCCAGCTCACTGCAGCTGATGCCGCTGTACTGGGTACTGACTTTAACGCATTTTAAATGTACATTTTAACGCATTCTCATTGGTTCATATGCTATCATACCAAAATGTATTCACGGCAATTCTTGATATATGACGTGACATCCTACGTGCCGACGTAGGGTCGAAATTAGCGGTCTTTACAGTTGAATCAAGCCGGGTTAAGGCGACTGTATTCGACCATCGGGCGCCCGGTTAACTCAGTGGGAAGAACGGGCGCCCATTTATAGAGGTTTACTCCTCGATGTAGCGGGGCAGGGTTTGACTCCGGCCTGCCGTCCTTTGCTGCTTGTCATCCCCCCCCCCCCCCTCTCTCTCCTTTCATTTCTTCAGCTGTCCTGTCAATAAAGGCCTAAAAATGCCCCAAAAAATCATCAAAAAACAAACAAAAGTGACCATCAAACTGCCACAACTGTTAGATTTAGACACCAAAACAGCTAGTTTTTCTTTGCTCTTGCACAGCAGCAGTCAGATAAATACAGCGATAAAAACATATGATTCCAGTGCGTTACGTTTCATAGCTGATGCACCCTCTCTTAAATACTACTATTTTAGGTTTGCTACTGGAGAACACCCACAGGACATGACTGTGTGTGTGTGTGTGTGTGTGTGTGTGTGTGTGTGTGTGTGTCTGTCCCTCTCAGGAGGAATGGTGTCTTCTCTCCCCAGACTCTGTGTGCTGGACGTCTCCTGTAATCCTCAGCTCATGCAGGAGGATGACGCCGGCGGCTTCAGAGCGCTGGCTTCCTCTCTCTGTCACGCCGCCTCGCTCACCACGCTTCGCTTGCAGGCCTGCGGTCTGACGGCGGACGGCCTGGACTCTCTCGGTAGGACATCTCGTGTTTTGTTGTTTGGTTTAGGTTGGTCTATGTCCACGACGTTCCCTTCCGGGACTTCTCCGGTGCCGCTGGAAATTCACCCGGATGTCTCTCTTGTCGCCCAATACCCGTCCCCGTCCTCTGCGTCTGTGATGGCGCTCTAACCTGCGGATGATTTCTGAGGACTATGGTTACCTGGTCCTCAGGTCTCTGCAGGGTAAATCCAGACAGCTAGCTAGACTATCTGTCCAATCTGAGGACTATGGTTACCTGGTCCTCAGATCTCTGCAGGGTGAATCCAGACAGCTAGCTAGACTATCTGTCCTATCTGAGGACTATGGTTACCTGGTCCTCAGGTCTCTGCAGGGTAAATCCAGACAGCTAGCTAGACTATCTGTCAAATCTGAGTCTCTGTCGACAACTAAAACTACTTTTCAACTCACACTTGTTCCCCCAAAACAAGTTCCCTCCTGAGACTACTGTGCAGCGGCACCATGGCTCCGTCCGGCGCTTAGCCCCGCCCAATACGACTGGGATTGGTTTAAAGAGATGCCAATAAACCGGAGCCCTTCCAGGAATAGTGTGCACTAGCCAGACCCTCCTTCCCAGCGCTGTGGAGGAGGGTCGGTCAATGCGAGACTAGTTTTACGTTGATGCAGGTAGTTTCAGTTTCTGTAGTTGGATCTCTTAGTGTCCCTCGCTGTCCTAGTTCAGTCAGGGGGTTAACATGGGGGGGGGGGGGGGGTCTCTACTCTATCTTATAAATAGAGGCAAAAAATCCCCAAATCAAGCTTTTCCTGGACTGTTTTGATCAGCAGGTCTCTGTCCATCCAGACCCCACCGTAATGTAATCAGACATGTAATCAGTAATGTAATCAGACATGTAATCAGTAATGTAATCAGTAATGTAATCAGACTCGTCTACTGGCAACAGGAAAGAAGTCTACCTGCTATTATTATTAGCAGGTAAACAGGTGTTCGAAAAACCCGAAAACACACGCAAAAGGGTGGGAAAAGTGTCAGACGGGGAACTGTGGCCGTTATCGCTGCTCTCTTCTTAGCTCCCAGCCTCCTTTGACACACCCTTTTCCAAATGAGTATCCGGTGTTCTTCAATTCATTTGGTTAAGTTAATCCTTTTTTGATATGTGTGTGGTAAAGTTAGATTACACATGCGTTCTGCAACGTCTGATGTCTTTTCTCCCACGATAGCAACGCAGCAACGTCTTCCCCGTCACTGTCCCTGCAGGTGGTTCGCTCTGTTGCCTCCCCGCTTTGCGAGAGTTAGACCTGTCCAGGAACAAAGGTCTGGCTGGGGGACTGAACCGGCTCACGCTCCACCTGGCTCACCTCACACACCTGGAGAGCCTCGACCTCCACCTCTGCTGTCTCAAACCCACCGATCTGGAAGCTCTGAGTGAGTTTGTGTGTGCGTTCGTGTGTGTGTGCGTGTGTGCACAATGCGATTTCTTTTTTTCTTTATAAACCGCATGAGCTGCAGACAAATTACTGAAACATCTTCCTTTATTTGTGTAAACTGTGCAAGATGTCTCGTCTTATTAAAAGTGACACTGAAATTGTTTTCTATCTTAAATAACAAAAATCATACCAAACATTTTATAATATTAGAGTTTAACCCTCATGTTGTCCTCTTGTTGTCCCCATGTTGTCCCCATGTTGTCCTCTTGTTGTCCTCATGTTGTCCTCATGTTGTCCTATATCAATGTTGTTTTTAATTCCCCAAAATAACATGATTGATTCCACTCAACGCTCTTTGCCAAGTACACATCTCTACTTTCATTAATTTTTGGGAGTCTTATTCAATTTTATAGCATTTGAAAACCAATGGAAGTGTTGTTGAAATAGTATTGAGTAAAAGTTGACATATTCCAGTCTGTGATTATCATCAACATCCATTCCTTTAATTTTAGTCTCAATTATTCCTAATTTCTGCTTTTCTAACTCAAACATTAGGGATAATTTTCTAAAAATGAGGTTTATTGACCAAAAATTCCAAAAATAACTGTAAAACTAAAGTTATTAAGTCAGTGTTACGTAGTGTTGGGGGACAAAAACGTAAGAAAAAGTTTAAAACATCTATAAAAAGCGTCAACAGAAGTGTTGATTTTCAAAAAACTAACCAGGTGTAGTGACATCCGATTCCCCGATGCATCGTTACGTCCCCAGTGAGCTGTGAGATCATCAGTGATGTAACAGTGATGTAACAGTGATGTAACAGTGATGTAACAGTGATGTAACAATGATGTCACAGTGATGTAACAGTGATGTACCTCGCTGTGTCCAGTCCAGGTGCTCCCCTCTCTGACGATGCTGGCGGAGCTTGACGTGTCGTCCAATCAGCAGGCAGGAGGCGTGGTCCAACCGCTGGTCTCCGCCCTTCCTCTGACTCAGATGAGGCGCCTGCCCCTGAACAGCTGCAGCCTGAACCAGGAGTCCTTCACCGCATTGGGTACAAGCTATGTACAACATACAGTATACTAAATACTACTGATACTGCTAGAGCTAGAAGTACAACTACTATTAGTACTAACACTGCTAGAGGTAGAACTACAACTACTATTAGTACTAACACTGCTGAGGTAGAACTACAACT
>NC_048428.1:21720139-21721924 GCF_013103735.1 Etheostoma cragini
ACACACACACACACACACACACACACACACACACACACACGCACGCATCCCGACAGACTGACTCAAAAACTGACTAACATGCACACACGTCAAAAGAACAAAATAAAAACAATGCAAATTTGAAGAAAGAAGACAAAAACCCTCAAACCTTGTGATAAAATACATCTTTTGAACAATGACCTACTGCCTGTGAGATATTTATTTTTAATTAAGGTGCATCCAAAATGTACATTCTTACATCTTTTATGTCATTCTTCACATTTAAGTGTTTAGTGCATAGATTTAAGGGTGCAGAATGTAAAGTGCAAAGATTTAGCTCACAAAATAAACCTGTGCATGCCTGTTGGACTGAGTATTTCACAAGATCATCAGATTTCATCACAGTTGATATACTACTATACTATTCTCTACTATACTATACTCTACTATACTATACTATACTCTACTCTACTCTACTCTACTCTACTCTACTCTACTCTACTCTACTCTACTCTACTCTACTATACTCTGCTATACTCTACTCTACTCTACTCTACTCTACTCTGCTCTACGTGTCTCTGTTTGGATCTCAGAGTGCTGGTGATGCTTTCTGATTCCTTCATTAGTGACGTGTGACTTCAGATAAGCAGCTTTCTGTCAGGCACCTTCCGAGATTATGACGCCTACTCCTCCGGCCGACTCTCCTCCGGACTGTCCCGATTGGTCGCCTTAAACGATGACGCCGCCCCGTCTGTACTCGGCGGGTCCCACTCCAGCAGGACGCTCCTCTTCCTCAGGCTGTGGTCCAGCTGCTTCCTGTCCCGGGAGCCGGCGGCCCATCGCTGCAGCGCCAGGCGCGCCAGCGCCGGGAGTCGAGGCAGGGCGCAGAGCAGCGCCGGCAGCCAGGCCGAGCACGGGGCGCAGGACGAGGGTCGGAGGCTCAGGTCCAGCTCCTCCAGCGAGCCCAGCCCCCCCGCTGCCCACAGGGCGGTCCAGCCGTCGTCACCAACCGAGCCGTTGTAGGACAGATCCAACAGCCGCAGAGCGGACAGGAAGCCCCGTCTGCACGCGGCGGCTGCACCGGACACAGAAGACTGAGACCAAACCCCTCTGGACAGTTTAAAGACTCTGCTTCTTTGATGGTAAATGTCTTTTTACAGCCAAAGGGTTTTATTGTTAACATTTCTAATTCCCTTGCAGGAGTCATCCCAAAAGGATTAATAAAGAGAAGTCTATTTCTATTTCTACTTCCCCCACTTATTTACTAATGTGTGCATGAGTCTATGAACTAAAGATGAAAGAGGACATTTCAATCATTCAAGTTCATAGGTGTGTGTGTGTGTGTGCGTGTGTGTGTCTGTGTGTGTGTGTGCGTTACCTAGGTGACGCAGGTCATCGGTGGTGAGCTCACAGCTGCTGAGGCGGAGCTCCAGGATGACCGACGGCTGCAAAGCGTCGAGGAGCAGCGCCAGACGCCCGGCAACCACTTTACACCAGGACACGTCCACGCTGCGCAGGTACGGCACCGCCAGAGCTGACACACACACACACACACACACACACACACACACACACACACACACACACACACACACACACACACACACAAGCCAAACGGACATGAATACACAGCTATTCTCTGACACACACTTACACATTGTCCTGACCCTTTTACAACATCCTTATTTGACAGCTATACTTGTACTTCTACCTCGGCAGTGTTAGTACTTATAGTAGTTGTAGTTCTAGCTCTAGCAGTGTTAGTACTAATAGTAGTTGTAGTTCTAGCTCTAGCAGTGTTAGTAC
>NC_048428.1:21722024-21723803 GCF_013103735.1 Etheostoma cragini
TACTGTATCTGAAGTCTCTTTTATATAGACCTTAGTGGTCCCTAATACTGTATCTGAAGTCTCTTTCCCAAAGTTCAGTCTTGGTCCAGAATTCCAGCCACTAGAGTCAGTCCCACAATGAGCTTTCCTTAGTATGTGCCATTTCTGATTCTGTAGCTTTTGAGGAGGTGTTGGGGGGGGGGGGGGGGTAACCAACTGCCACTTTGCTTGTTTGAAAGCCATGATGTCTCTCTCTCATGGCTGGAAAAAAATTTCTGGGCGGGCAAAGCAGAGAAAGGGGAGGTAACCTTGCTCCTTATGACCTCATAAGGGGAAGATTCCAGATTGGCCCATCTGAGCTTTCATTTACTCTAAAAGCCAGAGCAGGACACCCAGGGCTCGGTTTACACCTATTACCATTTCTAGTCAAGGTAACAGAATTTTGACTCCACTGGAGCAACTGGATGCATTCACATGAGACATCCAAAGACTGTCTCTGTCTGTCCGTCTCTGTCTGTCAGGCTGTCTGTCCGCAGTAACAACATCAGGTCGGAGGGTCTGCTGTCTCTGGCTCGGGCTCTGACAGTTAACACAGCTCTGAACCACATCTACATCTGGGGGAACCACCTGGAGGAGTCTGTCTGTCAGGTAACAACACATCCTGTCACCTTGCTGAATGGTAACAGACGCACTGTAGAAAGCATCACTGCAGATTCAACACCCGGACGATTCTGTGTGCCGAGATGTAAGACACAGACTTGTTGTTTATTACGTCTATATATTACTGTTCTCAGGAACAGTTTCTACCCACAAGCCATCTCTCTGATGAACAGCTGACTTCATACAGTCAGTGTCAGGTTCAATTCTGGTCAATAACCCAGTAATCACTGTCTCTACAGCACCTGTTACTGGTTCCACTTATTATTCCACTTATTTAGTATTATTCATCATTCTCATTCTCAAACCTCACTTATTATTTATTATTTACTATTTACTCATCATTCCCATTCTCATATCTCTCTTATTGTTATTCATTCATCATTCTCATTTTATATTTCAGAACTGTTCATGACGTCCATATTGTAATATAATAACATAATACTATTTATCCCAGTATCTTTGCACTATGCTCCACATTTAAATAATTTTATTGATCTCTTCATTGCACTCATGCCTCTATATTGTTCTGTTTAGAGTATTTATATATTGTGTGTATATATTAGTGTGTATATTTTTTGTTTTGGTTGTTGGTTACCTGGTCCTCAGGTCTCTGCAGGGTGAATCCAGACAGCTAGCTAGACTATCTGTCCAATCGGAGTTCGCTGTTGACAACTAAAACTACTTCTGAACATACACATTTCACCGAGTTCATTCCCGAGGCTATTTTGCAGAGCCAAGACAGTTGTGATTGGTTTAAAGACATGCCAACAAACCAGGGCCAGTTATTCTCCAATCCCAGAATGCCGTGTGACCCTCCTTCGCAGCGCTGTGGAGGAAGGTCTGGCAAAGTGAGACTAGCTGAACTCAACAACAGTAACTCTTAGCACAACAGAGCAAAAGTGCACTAAATACACCGGGACTCTGCACTTTAATAATGACAGTTACTATTTAAGAGCTCATGTTGTCTGGACCGTCTTATGTGTCCTAAGAGGATTTGTTGATCTTATGTTGTATGCTTTTACATTGATTTTGTGTTCTTTTTAACATGTTTTTTAAGCACTATGCCTAACACAAATTTCCCCTGGGGGACAATACAGTTTGTACTATTGTATATGTCATGAGTATATCTTTCTTTAACTC
>NC_048428.1:21723903-21726101 GCF_013103735.1 Etheostoma cragini
TGATGTGGCTCGGGAAAGGGAAGTTTGGGGTCCCCTGCTGGACCTGCTGCCCCCCGCGACCCCAAACCGGATAAGCGGTTGAAGATGGATGGATGGATGCAAGACATCAACCAATGTTTCTCTTTGAGCGAGGCACTTAACCCTAGCTGCTCCAGAGGCGTGCGACCTCTGACATGACACACATTTAGCAAGTTGCTTTGGATAAAAGCGTCAGCTAAATGACAAGTAATGTAATATTAGTTAGAATTTTACTGTTTGAGTCTAGTTATATAAATTTAAAAGCTAATTTAACTACTTTGTTTACTTTTTTATTTACCTATTTTGTAACAATGCCATCGAGTTTATAGTTAACTACTATTTGGTTTTTTACTTACTAAGTAAAAAGGTTAAATGCCTTAATTTTACTTACTGTAACGTAGCATGTCTAAACGGTAATTCTTTCACCGAAAATCTCAGTATCAACCGACAGCACCTGAAGGCAACATTAGCTAGCTCCGAAAGCTAACGTTAGCATTAGCTAAATTTGACAGTTGGCTTGTTTTTCGTACTTTTCTTTTGTAACTTTGTCTTTTTTCCGTTTACATGTATCTACTTACTCCGTTACCGTAGTATCCTCCAACACTTGTGTAACGTACGGGTTTATTTCTATCTCGTGTTCTCCGCAGACAGCGGAGTAAAACTCCAACATATTTTCATCACTAGCCGCCGTTGCTGTGGTTTGGGTTGTTATGGCAACGAGGGAAAATGGCGTCACACGAAGGACGTAAAAGTTTAATAAAAAAAAATAAAAAAAATAAAAAAACCGACATTCAGCGATATTTAAGTAATCGACGAACGTGTTTATATTTATTTATATAAACAATAATTTCCCCATGACAAGAATACTTCATTTGAGTGTAATTTTAGTTTAAAAATAAACATAAATGTGATATTTACGCATAGACCGTTAATATTAACAAAATATATACACAATCTATGTATTTACGTTTGCTTGTCTTTGAGTCATATAAACGACAAAATGTCTTATTACTGTCTCAAAACGTTACATTAGTCTACAAGTAATACAAACCCCTAAAATAGTCCGAGTTTGCCGCCATAACCCCGCCAAAGGGCAAAATAGCCAACTCCTCAATCTTTAATCCTTAATCTTACGGCTAACATTACGCAAACAAAATGCTCAATTCCTCCGTAACCTTCTTATAGCTGTAGCGCAACAGCGTGCTGCGTATGTCATTGTTTTTGTTGTTTTGCGCATGCGCGTCAGGTCAAAACCGCAGTAGACAAACACACATCTCCATTTTGTCCATTTTTTTCTTTAATTTTATTATCCTGTTGTTCAGTTTTCATGGAGCAGTTAACTTGTACACGTAATTCAAATTTCTGTACAAGTAACGCAGGCATTTTATCCCCCCCAAAAAAAACAACAACAACAAAAAAGAAAAAGCATGAAAACAAAAAAACAGTTTCAAGTTGATATAATTGTAATGCGGTTTTTCAAACTTGAAGCACAAAAAAACACTTTGGCTAAAGATCTAAAACAGCTGCTTTGTAAAAAAAGAAAGAAAGAAAAGTAAATAAGCCTAAAACAAAATCAAAACAAAAGACCTGGGTCGGTCTGCATTAACAGGGTGATGTTTACATTTACAAAGCCTCCATCACATTTAGGATAAATAACACATGGTGTGGCGATAACAGGGCGGCTACTTACTACTTTATTCATTAAAACAATGCCAGAGTTGTACCGGCGGACGTGTATACGCTCGACATTAAGATCTAATCAACGTTTCTTATGCAGAGATAATTCATCCAACCAGAGATGCAACAGAAAACCACACTTGCACGTCTGAGAGCACGTTAGTAGTGGCGGTTTTTGGGGGAATTTAACCCTCGTGTTGTCTTCCCGTCAAAACGTGAAAGTCCATTTGGTTGAGGCTTTTTAAATCGATGTTTTTAACGTTTTCTGACATTTTCAACACTACGTAACACCGACTTATTAGCTTTACTTTTACAGTTATTTTAAGATTTTTTTGTCAGTAAACCTAATTTTTTAGGAAATTATACCTGATGTTTGAGTTAGAAAAGCAGAAATTAGGAATTATTGAGACTAAATTATTGAGATCTGTACTTGGCAAAGAGCGTTGGGTGGAATCAATCATGTTATTTTGGGGAATTAAAAAGAACATTGATATAGGACAACA
>NC_048428.1:21726201-21730231 GCF_013103735.1 Etheostoma cragini
CCACTAAGGTCTATATAAAAGAGACTTCAGATACAGTATTAGGGGACCACTAAGGTCTATATAAAAGAGACTTAAGATCCAGTATTAGGGGACCACTCCACTAAGGTCTATATAAAAGCATCCAAAGAGGACCATGTCATGGGACCTTAAGACTTCCTGATGGATACCTGGTGTTGTACGGATGCTGTTTGTCTGAGTGTGTTGGACTCACTCTCTCAGGGCGCAGCCTGGCCAGGCGATGGCCTCGCTCAGGTACCCAGCACCTTCATCTTCAATCCGATTGGATGACAGATCTATGATCTCCAGGGTCTGGTTCTGCTTCAGCAGCTCGGCTAGAAGACGCACGCCATCACGAGTCACGCGGTTACTGCAGGGGACAAAGACAAGAGGAAGAAGAAGTATGGGAGACCGTAAGGGTATTCTGAAATTCAACCGTTTCCCTCCATCCTGCCCGGGGATCAGAGGGAATTTTAAGGATGAAATAACTAGATGGATGTTTGTGTTCTTACCAGGAAGTGCACAACTCGACATAGTGGCCACACAGTGGAATAATAACTTCCATGTCTGTCACATGATGCCATGGGGCCCAAAAAGACTTTTTCCCATGGACTTAAAGAGACGTCTGTAAATCAGTAGATGCATTTTTTTGAGCATCACAAGCCCCCCCGCGCTGTTTCAATGTGAGAATTTGATCCATTCGGTCCGATAACACTCGGAATGGATGGAAGAGCCCCATGATTAAATCATTTAATCCCCATTGAAGTTAGCAGAGCACTAAACTGGAAGTAGCCGGTCACTTCCGGGGTCTTTTGTGCGCCCGCACTATGGGCCGCACAGGGTCATTTTATATGTGTAAGTTGAACTTTTTTGGCTTTATGCGCCACTGAGCATCTCTCATAGAAATAATCAGGACTCCACCTCGAACGCTGTATCCAGTTTTTTTTTGAATACATCCATGGTTCCTACCAGCGCAGGTCCAGGTAGCGCAGGCTGCGGTTGAGCCGCAGGCCTTCAGTCAGCCTCTCCATCCCGGTGTCGGTCATCCCCATCTTCCCCAGGTGGAGCTCCACCAGGCTGCTGTTCACCACCAGCATCTCAGAGAGGTGCACCATGCACTCCTCCTGAGAGACATACGTACGTACATCAGGGCTGATCCTGGCCTCGTATCAAGTATGAAATGTGATTTTCGCCTGTGTGACACACCAGCGAGATGCTTTGTGTGTTTGTACCTGGTGGCTGAAGAGCAGTGGCCGGCTGATATCGACAGAGAGAAGAGTCTTGTTGCTTTTCAACACGATGGCAAACGCAATCACACTCTGAGTGTCCTGCAGGGACAGAGACACAACCAGGGCTGCAACTAGCCATTATTTTTTATAGTTGATCAACCTGTGGGTTATTTTCTGGATTAATGGATTAGTAGTTCGGTCTATAAAATGTCAGAAAATGTGCTGTTTCCCAAAGCCCAAGATGACGTCCTCAAATGTCTTGTTTTGTTCACTTTACTGTCACAGAGGAGAGGAGAAACTAGGAAATATTCCCATTTAAGATGCTGGAATCTGAGACATTTTGACTTATTTGCGTGCATGTGTTTACCAGGTCGCAGTCCGCCAGCTGCAGCTCCTTCAGGGTGCTGTTGACCTGCAGCATGCTGGCCAGGTGCATCGCTCCTCTGTTCCCGATCTTGTTTCCTGACAGCCTGAGAGAGAGCAAGGTTCTGTTACACTAGGGAGAGGGAGAGAGCAAGAGAGGGAGAGATTATTAAAATAAAAAATAAAAAAATCCCATCTGCAGACTTGATTCTACAGTGACTGTATCCAGTGACTGTATCTAAGTATTGTGTGCATATCACAGCCAAAAGAAAACACCAATGAGCCACACTGTTGCACTGATTGGCATGTCCCATCATCACCATGAACACACTGTACTTTATTCAGTCCTGCACACACTGGCCTGCTGCCACACAGACTCACTGGAGCACCAAATGTGGATTCGTCCGTCACGCCAGCAAAATACTTTTATTTATTTATTTATTTATTTTTTTTAAGCCAGCTGCTCTCTGTAGTTTTAATCAAACAAACAGAAGGAAATAGTGCAAGTAACTAATTATGTTTCTAAATATGTACTGTGTGTCTTCAGAAGGAAAAACAAAAAGCTGGAGCTGAGAGACAGACCGGATGTAGAAGTGTGTGTGTGTGTGTGTGTGTGTGTGTGTGTGTGTGTGTGTGTGTGTGTGTGTGTGTGTGTGTGTGTGTGTGTGTGTGTGTGAGAGAACCTGCAGGCCCTTGGCCAGAACTTCAGCTCCATCCCTCTGGATGTCGTTGAACATCAGGTCCAGGGAGCGCAGAGCTGAGCCGTCGTCCTGCTCGGGGAAAACAGAAACATGAATATTAAAAGAGAAACCCCACATGGAGTATGGATCTGCATCTTTTTTTGCACTACTTACATTTCAATTTGCACTGCTGACTGTTTATTTACAGTACCATTTGTTTACATATACATCTGCAATACCGTACTTTAACTGTAATATGCAAGTAGTTTCCACTGCAGTTTAACTCAATTAGCTTCTGCCCAAACTTTATTTGTACTACCTTTAAATCCATAGTTATACTGCTCATTTTAGCTTAACTTATTATATCTATCTATAAAAACTCTGTCTATAATAATAGCCGCCTGTATATATATATTAATAGTACATACTCACCTGTAAACTCTGTAAACCATCTGTATAGTATGTTATTTGCACATATCTTTAAAAATTTCTACTTATAGTAATATCCACCTTTATATTATATTCAGTACATATCCAGCTGTAAATCTTGCTCACAATACTAGTTATCTATATTTTATATTCATAGGACAAACCCATCTATAAAATTCTGTTTATAATAGTATTCATCTCTATATTTATCCAGTACATATCCATGTCCTGCACTTATGGAACCAGTGTATATCCTGCACCTGCTGCTATTGCACTTCTAATTAGACCCAAACTGCATTACATTGCCTTGTACCTGTGTAATGACAGTAAAGTTGAATCTAATCTAATCTAATAATGCTACTCCTGTCTAGTAAAACTTAAAAATCGGACACCTTTAGATCGTAACGTTGTCCCATTTCCTGCTCACCTGTAAGAGGCCAACAAGGTGTCCGACCCCTTCATCTGTTACGTTATTGTACCTGACATCGAGACCTGTTGACACAAAGAAAACAAGGTTTAAATTGTTTAAAAAGAAAGTTGTTGTCATGGCGTGTTGCCCCTGACCTGACTGCTCACCTGACACGCTGTGGTTGTTCCTCAGACATTCGGAGATAGCGAGAACATCGTCGTCGTTGAGTCGCTGAACGGTTCTCAGGCGGCTGTTTCCGGTCAGTTTTAAGGTCACACTTCAGCCGAAAAACACACACAACAACAACAACAAAAACACTTGAATTGATTTAGTAAACAGGCCCCCTTGCTGCCTTCAGGAGCACTCTGCAAGTCTGAAATCTGAGATTTGATTTTACATTCTTTTGGACGGAAATAACACAAATGGATTTCCGTTGTTTTATATGTGGCTGATAGTTATTACTATTAATATACAGTCTATGGGTTTTATTTTCTAAAGTAGGAAGTCACGCGTCAAAAGAAGAAAAAAGTTGTTGCGTTGTCATAGTATCAGTGGGGATGGCGCAGTGGATGTGATTGTTGTCTTTGGTGTGGGAGACCTGGGTTTGATTCCCACTGCAAGACATCTCTCAGATGTCCTTACCCCAAGTGAAGGAGTTTAAGTACCTTTAGGGTCTTGTTCGCGAGTGAGGGGACCATGGAGCGTGAGATTGGTCGGAGCATCGGAGCGGCCGGTGCGGTACTACGTTCTGTTTATCGCACCGTTGTGACAAAAAGAGAGCTGAGCCAGAAGGCAAAGATCTCGATCTAGCGGTCAGTGTTCGTTCCTACCCTCACCCATGGTCCTGAAGGCTGGGCCGGGACCCAAAGAACCAGATCCAGGGTACAAGCGGCCGAAATGGGTTTCCTCAGGAGGGGGGGGGG
>NC_048428.1:21730331-21731931 GCF_013103735.1 Etheostoma cragini
AACATGAGGACAACATGAGGGTTGAGTGTAAATGTTTGAAGCTCCAGTGGAAGAAAACGTCAGAGATGTTTCGCACATTTTTACCATTTACCTGAAATCTAGAAAGCCTTTTTTTAAAACTAACTCGACAACTTCCACCTCTTCTGGTCTGTGTTGTGTTGCCTTGACTCACACGTAGCAGCCGTTGCCACGGCAGCGCTCTTACTTATCTGCAAACTCCAAATGCACTTAAATGTCTCGTACTGGAAAACAATAAATTTTGTATGCAGAAAAAGAAAAGACAACAGGAAGTCTTAATTTTGTTCTTTTCACCATAATTTCTATGAATAAAGATAACATTATACTAACTCAAAGTAATGGAAACATCCATTAGTTGAGTTTTGACGAGGTCAGAAACACCGGCGGTCGGATGCGTCGTCAACAAATGTGTTGTTTTTTTTCCACAGCGCGGTACCTCACCTCGCCGCTTTTAGGGTTTCCATTACAAAAAAAATAGTCCCTGGTACCTGCTAACAGGAACTACTTTTTTTAAGTCCCACCTCTGTTGAAGTTCCAGGCGAGCTGAAGAGACACCAAAAGGTGCCGTGAAGACCTGCAGACTGCTGATTGGTCGAGGAGAATCGTCTCTAACCGTGAGGCGGTGCTAATCTAAAATGGAAAGAAGAGGACGGGGCACCGCTGATGATCTAAACCCAATATTTCCCAGACTTATTCACATCAAGGACCCCTAAACTGACACAAATTAGACCACGGACCCCCATTGGATGCGTTTTTTGCTTTTTAGATGTTTTAGCAGAGAAAACGTATGAAACCCACGACCTAAGTGGTCATGTAGTCTGTCTTTGTGTCTTGTGGATGTGACTAAAGTGAAAATAAACGATCCCCCTTTTTGCCGGGGGTCCTCGGCCCCCACTTTGGGAACAGCTGATCTCAACCACTTCATCTGAAGTTGTGCGCACGCAACTACGTTGGAGTGTGATGGGTCGAAGTGGTCTCAGGTAGTCAATGACGGACGTCATATTTGGCGGACAATTCGGGTGATTAATCTACCTTTCATCTTTGTTTTCTCCTCCAAAATAAGTTGGACTAGCTTTGGATTCCCTGATCTCAGCCATTAATGTAGTTAATACAATGTTAAGACCCATGTTGTAAATAACAGAGTTATCTTTCACCTGCAGGTAACCAAACGTCTGTAAAAGTCTATATTCGGTGTGTGTACGCTGACTTTGAACAGTGCCGACCGTGGCTTGTCTGTTAAAAATGGCCGCCGCCGTTCGTGGCTGCAGGCGGCCTCACTGCTGCGGAGGGTTGTCCACGGTCCTGATGATGACGATCTGCTCCAGGCTCTGGGGGGCGGAGGAGGGCTGCGGCCTCAGCTGCTCCACCAGAGCGTGGAGCGTGTCCGAGTTGATGGTCTGCTCCTGGTCGGGTTCGTAGGTCATGGTGGGGTTGGCCGGCTCCGCCTTGAAGTCCTGCATGTTGGCGGCGGCGGCGGCGGTTGCGTCAGCAGCAGCAGCGGCGGCGGCGTCGGCGTCTGTGGCGTTGGCGGCTGCAGACGGGGCGGACGCCTTTGGCGTCGGGGTGGTCGGTTCGGGGTTGG
>NC_048428.1:21732031-21732793 GCF_013103735.1 Etheostoma cragini
CACACACACAAAAGTTATCAAAAACATCACTGAATCATATATTAAATGAAATGTTTTCATTGTGTTGGGCTTTTAAAAAATGACCTGCTGTTTCTGCTGCTTTCAGATTATGACCCAAAAAATGACTAAAAGATGATTTTCACAAAAAGCTTTCCAAGAAAAACACACAGCTCACACACACACACACAACACACACACACAGCTCACACACACACACAGCTCACCTGCTCTGGCCCTCTCCTTGTGTTGCCTCACTTCATCAGCGTGAGCCTTCTCCTGGTGTTTGATCATGTTCTTCACGCTGGCAAACCTGTTTCCACACAGCAGACACTGGACACCGTTGTTCCCCTCTACACACACACACACACACACACACATTAAATCCTGCTTTCATCCTCTCTGAGGAGAAACTTTGTTGATGTGATATGTCTGATGTGTGATCAGGCCTGCACTGTTATTCGTTAGAAAATCGCCATTTCGATTCACCCGTGTTCAAAGTTCCTTTTTTAATGAACTTTAATTATTTATTGAACTTTCTTCTGCGAGGGTTGAAATAGGTTTCAATATCGTGATTCCTATTATTCCCTGAATGGTGGCGGCCCGCCGTGGGATCCGGATAACTCACCTGGGTGAAGGCGCCTCATGTGTTTCTTCAGCTCGGAGGACGTCACAAAGCTTGCGTCACATTGCGGCTGCGAACATTTGTACGGTGTCTCACCTAAAATACACACACAGTCTCACACACACACACACACACACACA
>NC_048428.1:21732807-21741654 GCF_013103735.1 Etheostoma cragini
ACACACACACACACACACACACACACACACACACACACACACACACACACACGCACAGACACACACACGTTATATTCAGAACAGCTATTGTGAGCAAAAAGACGAGGTTTGGGCCGCTATGTAACAAAACAAGTTCTACTGTGAAAGTCCAGCTGGCTGAAGCTCCATCTCGTTAATAAACACGGGGGAAACCCTCTCTCACCTGTGTGTTTTCGTGCGTGAGCGATGAGAGAAGAAGAGACGGAAAAGGACATGCCGCACAGATCACACTGGTAGGGTTTCTCTCCGGTGTGTCGGCGCTTGTGATAGGTCAACGTGCTCGACTGAGCGAACGCCTGACCACAGATGTCACAGACGTACGGCTTTTCGCCACTGTGCAGCCTGCAGAGAACACACACACACACACACACACACACACACACACAATAAATCAGTCTCCCCTTTCCAGACATTGAATACAAAGACAAACAGTAACAGTCGAGCTGTCCTCGACTAAAGAAACTCATAGTCGACCTAACTCACACTCATGTGACTTTGTCGACTCATCAGTTTGTTGACTTAATTGATAAATATTAACTATTAATTCAAAGTCCGTTATTCATCTGATAACCAAGTTTCTCCACGAAGAATCATGCAAAAACAACTCCACTTTAAATACAGTGTTAACCACAGATTCTGGAGTTTTTTTTGGAAATATGCCATTTAGCCTGAAAAAGCATGAAAAAAAAAACGACTAATCAACGAAAGAAATCTTAGCCAGCTGAGACCAAAACGACATATCTAGTGAAAGGTGGTGGCCCAGCTCACAATAACACACACTGACACCTCGGGGGGGGGTCAAATGACATCCCCAAAAGAACTTAGTCAAAAAAAAAACCATTTCTCTATTTGAACATTACTTCAATGTTATTGCTGCAAAATGGGACGAACCGACCAACACATTCGTGTATAATATATAATAATAGGTCCATATATATAGCGTCTCTGTACCAATGCCACTGAAAATATCGTGATACTACGCTATACTAGCGATCCCCCCCCCCCCCACCACCTCTACTTAAACCCTGTTATTTAATCCTTTAAGCTAGCTTCCAACCAGGTAACTACAGGTGAGAACCTAGGCCTTTCCACCCACCGGTGTCTAATAAAACCCGAAGCGGAGCGCGTACCTGATGTGTATTTTGTAGTTGGACGAGGTGGCGAACTTGAATCCGCAGCGCTCGCAGGTGTACGGCTTCTCCTCTCCGTGGTGCATCCGGCGGTGAGCGACCAGCTGACACTTTTGGGCAAAACACTTGTCACAGCTGGAGCAGTTGAACGGCTTCTCGCCTGCGGCAAACACCAGAGACACCGAGGAACTGGTGAGTGACCACGTTTCCTCTTCTAAAACACCAGGTTCATGTGACCGTAGCCACTGGGACGCATGCATGCTCCATGAACTTTAAACCTGGGTTATTCTAGTAAATAATAGTAATGTGTACTTTAATTTTAACTTTAACGTATACGTGGAAACTTAGGCGAAATTAAGCTACTTGCTTCAGCCTGCTCCTTCTCGAATTAAATCTTTTTATGTTTATTTTTGCCGTTTTTTTTTGTTAAATTCTGATTGTGTTTTATTTCGTGGTTTTCATTTTTTTGTTGACTGTTCAAGATAAATAAATAAAAACTTAAAATGAAAATATGAAATTTATTTTATATATTCTTTTTAAATATTATTTTATTTTTCAATAAATACTGAATTAAATTAAATAAATAAATTAAATACTATTTTTTTGTAGGAAAATTGAAACTAAAAAAGTAAAACATCCAAGAAAAACTCAACTGAAACTACACTGCCAGAAAAGAAAAACCTAATAAAAGTGCCTTTTAAATCATATCGCGATGACACGTAACGGGCGATTTATTACCCATGAGTCCTCTCACCTGTGTGGATGCGCAGGTGTGTTTTCAGCTGGGTGGCTTGTCTGAAGTTCTTGGAGCAGAAGATGCAGACGAAGGGCTTCAGGCCCTTGTGGATCTTCTCGTGTCGGCGCAGGCTGCTCACGTCTTTGAACAGTTTGTTGCACTCGGTGCACGACAGCGACATCTCGTCCATTTCCGACGGATCCTGTTCCCCGGGCTCCGCCCCCTCTAGCTCGCCGTCGTCCGTCCCCGCCCCGCCGCTCTCCTCGTCTTCCTCCTCCTCCTCCTCCTCCTTTATCCTCCGTCCTCGCCCCCTTCCTCTTCCCCTGCCTCTCCCCCTCCCTCGCCCCCTCCGTCCCTCCCCGCCGCTCAGCCGAGGCTTCTTGGACGGAGTCTCGTCCTCCAGAGAGGGGCTCCAGTCCTCGGAGGTGTCCCCTAAATCCTTCACGCTCCCATCAGAATCTTCCAAAGTCAGATCTTCACTTTTGAATCCCCCTCTCCCCCTTCCTCTGCCTCTCCCCCTCCCCCTGCCCCTCCCCCTGCCTCTCCCCCTCCCTCTGTAGCCCATGGTTTTGGGGGTGCCTTCAACCGAGCTGCTCGGCTCCGCCTGATCGCCGCTCAAACTCTTCGGAGGTCTGCCCCTCTTCCTTCCCTGTCCTCTCCCGATCCCCTTTGGCGTAGCCGGGCTGTACTCACCATCACTTTTCTCTCCCTCCTCCCTATCTCCATCTCCACCTTTCGGCTCCTCGCCCACGTTGTTGCCAGCGCCGGCGTCCGTAAGATAGTCCCCCGTAATGGAGATGATAGACAGGGGGACGGGGGAGCCGGCGCTGCCATGTGAGGCTGGACTGGGAGGAGAGAGACCAGCTTCTTTATCCGCATCGGACTGGGAGGTCTCGCTCAGCTCGGACCAGTGGGAGGTCTCCTCCAGAAACTTCGTGGCCTCGGACATTCCCAGGAACACGGCCGCTCGGCGCACCGCCGCTTGTCTGGTGCTGAAACCGCGAAAAGCAACCATTTCAGTCATTGGGTTAGTTGAGACACAATCTGGTTTAACCTCAAATCCCACATGTCAGGGGTTTCTCTGCCATCGTAGGGGCTCAGGTCCAAGCCGTTTTGGGGACCACCTAGGCCGAATGAATGTAGGATCAACGTAAGCATCCAAACTAACAAAAATGCCTCTTCTCAGATCTAATGATTGTAGTTTGTCCCCCAGTGGACTTCTTAAGCAAGTTTTGTCTTTAAGCTTTTTTAATGCTGTTTATTTATTTAATATATAATGAACACACACACACACACACACACACACACACAAAAAGCAAGTAGTTTGGTGGTGGTGGTGGTGGTGGTGTTGGGGGGGTTAGGGGTCCTCGCAAAGGCTCGCTAAATCTGTCTTTTTTCTTGTATGTTTTTAAAACATTTAACTAGATGTTACAGTAATCGATGCCGTCCTTCTCATTGTCCTTTTTCCTCGACAACCTGTTGATATCATTGTTTAAAGCTGCCCATCTCTCCTTTTTCACAGTTACAATGATGTGTACATACAGTATATGTGTGTGTTTTGATTGGTTTGTGCTTTTCCTCTGTCAAAGCTCACTTTGTAAGCTGTTGTTTTTAAAAGCAGCAATACAAATAGAGTTATCATACTATTATTATGACAGTCTTTTCCCAAAGCTAGGGGACCTGTATTTGATGCCGTTTTACCTGCTGAGGTTCATCTGTCCGGTGTAGATGAACTCCAGGAGTTTCTCCAGAGCGTAGCGGCTGACCTTGTCGGGGTCCAAGGTCGTGACCTCCTGGCCCTTTTCAGCCTGCGCGGAGAAGTACCTGCTGAACGCAGCCAGGATGTTGCGGTGGGCCCTGAACTCCACGTCTCTCACCATTATGGTTATATCGCACAAGAAGTCCATCTCTCGCTGCTGATGGAGGCGCTGCAGGAGCAGCTTCCCGTGGTTGGTGACGTGAGCCATCTCTGCTGCAGGTGAACAACCCAACAGTCAACATTAACAGACTTAGACTTATCTTTATTGATCCTTTTGGCATGACTCCAGCAGTTTTAGCGAGAAAATAAATAAAAAATGGATAAAAAAAGACAGTATAAAGACAGCAAAATAACAATAATAACGACAATAAGAACAGTCGTCAAAAAAAACAAAGAAAAGACCATAACTTATTATTAACAATTTGACCCGAGGACAACATGAGGGATGATTTTTGACAGGACAGGTAGGTGAGAAAGGTGAGAAAGGCATCTTAATTGATCTTGCAGACATGCATGACATCGTCACAGGTCGGATTTGAACCCTTGACCTCTGCGGCAAGGCATCAACCTCTCTGCACAGGTGAGCCCGCTCTGCCACTGCTCCAACCTGGCCGCTTTTATTAGTGATTTCTATTTCTATTAACACCGGTGTGGGATCAATGAAGCTGTGTCTTAATCTACCTTACAGCCATTTATGAATGGGTAACTTTAATTAAATTTAAGGACCTCCAAATTAAACTGAACAAGGTGTGTTTACATTACTCACCTGGTGAAAATCCAACGTCAGAGCTGGGAAACACAAACAGAATATTCCAATTAAATTTAAATAAAACAGGCACATAACATAGAAACTACTTTGCTGTGAAAACAATCACGTTAAAAAAAAAAGTACCACTGTCAGTATTTTGTCAGCTTCACCATCTCGTCTTTATCTCTTAAATCGTAGCTTTCTCTAGTGGAGATATTTATGAATGAAAAAGTGAGTTTTTGGGAGCATAACGACAGTCTAAAAAAACCCAATCCATCATCTATATAATCACTTATCAGCAGGTATTATTCTCTGAATCAGCAGCTTTGACAGGTAAGGTGAAAAAGCAGGTTTTGGAAAATAAAAGCTCGCGCCCGCTTCCTGAGCAGGCCCAACGGTCATGCTAATGCTAACAGCAGTGTCGTAGATACGTTAAAATCACTTCTTAGGGCAGTTGGTCGTTTCGTGTAGATTTGGGAATCCCTCGCGAACAGTGCGAGCCGACTCGACAGCTTTTATAGTGGTTGAGGGATTCGGCGGAGTAAATAGTATTTGAAGCTAAGCTAACTGTTGTCGTAGTGGTAAAAAGCGCGGAAAACATTGTGCTCTTATTTCGAAGGTTCGACGGTTTGTGCCGGCGGTGTCGACGTAAGTTGGCACAAAATGTTAGAAATGCTTATTTCAACCACTAGCCGTGTCCACGCGTCGTCAGTTACTACACAACGCACGTTTGAACGCGGTATTTTTAATCCAACGCAAAGTAAATAAAAGCAGAAAAGTACCTTCTAATATCCGCGATCTTCAGCCATTATCCTGTGACGTCGGGAGTTCTCGCGAGACTTCCGCGTTTCGGGATAGATACTCGGCTCGGACGAGATGAACGCCCCCCCCACCCGGTCGCAAACATGTGGGATTATCGATGAGGAAAACTGGCAAAAATATCAATTTTTCTTTGAATTTACCCAGAAATTATATTACTCTAGTCTTTGTGTTACATCTGTTACAGAAAATGCGTTTTACTTGTGATTTGAGGGCTGAAAAAGAGACTTTTCATCTTTGATTTTAGGCTTCAGATCACAGAATGTATGTTAAATTATTAGATTAATATTTACAGTATGCTACAGATGTGCAGTGTATAAAACAACCTACATGGGCTAAATAAAAGTTTAAAAAAAAGAGGTTCAGAGGCATTGTGCATTGGTATTAGAAGTAAATAAGAAGACACCATAGTGGTTTTAGCTTTTGGATTTAATCATTTATTAATACAATTAATGAATGATGTCATTAACATGTGCAGCAGAGCCTAAAATGCCCCAAAAATAATATTAAAAAATAAATAAATGATATTAAATAATATTAAAAAATATTCCATAATAGTAAATAAATACATAATAAAACAAAACATTATTAATGCAAACATTTTTAAAACATCACAAATAAAAGTAAATAATAGTAAATAAAAAATAATAATAAAAAAATGAATAACACAAAAATTAAAAAAACACACAAACAAAAGTAAATAATAGTAAATTAATGAATACATAATCATACAAAAAATGAATAATACAAAAAGTAAACAAATCACAAAAAATACCTCAGATCCTCACTTTCATCAAATGATGTCATTAATATGTGCAGCAGAGCCTAAAATGCCCCACAACTATTATTAAAAAATAAATAAATAATATTAAGTAATATTTAAAAGTGTTACACTATAGTAAATAAATAAATAATAATACAAAAAGTTAAAAAATCACAAATAAAAGTAAATAATAGTAAATAAATAAATAAAAGACAAAAGTCTTTTTATGAATGAAATGTTTGTTTCCAGAGCCAAATTCCTTGCATGCATTCTGGCTGAAAATGAAATATTTTTTAATGAGATGTTAAGAAATTACATCCACTGAGCTCTGGAAACATACTGACTTCATGTGGAAATCCACCCATATGCCTCATATCTCAGAAAATAGAATCAGGGTTAATGCTAAGTAGGTTTTTACATCCAAGAAATTATATTTATTTTGTTTATTTCAAACATGTTGGAAGCCAATATTGTAGTTTTGACTCCACATGTATTTCCCAACATTTGTTACTTTGCAGATTCAGCTTTTGCAAAAACATATGAATTAATAAATGATTATTAGTTATTAAATCAAACTTCCCATCAGGATATAAAGTAGTTAACAAATACCTATTTCCCAGCTGTAACATTAATGAGTGAAGAATCCAGTATTTGGTTTTTGAAATGGGAGATTTTGCATAATGAGTACTTCTACCTTTGGTTCTTTAAGTATATTTTGTACTTTTACTTGTACAACACACACATTACACACAGGCCGGAATTACACACACATGCTCAGGACCTATGCATGCGCCGAATGGAGAGAGTGAGGGGGCTGCCCAAAGGGAAAGGCGCCCCAGCAGTGCCTTGCTCAAGAGCACCTCGGCAGTGCCCAGGAGGTGAACTTGCACCTCTCCAGCCACCAGTACACCACCATGCTGTAGTCAACTGAGACCTGGGTAAGAGAGCTCAGCCTTTTTATGAATATACAGAAACTGCATTTCAAAGAAGACTGAGGAAGGCAGCCAGAGCTGGAAGAAGTACAGCATAGTATAGTATAGTATAGTATAGTATAGTATAGTATAGAATAGTATAGGACAGCATAGTACAGTATAGGACAGCATAGTACAGTATAGGACAGCATAGTACAGTATAGTATGATATAGTACAGTATATTATGGTATAGTACAGTATAGTATGGTATAGTACAGTATAGTACAGCAAAGTATAGTATAATATAGTATAGTATAGGACAGCATAGTACAGTATAGGACAGCATAGTACAGTATAGTATGATATAGTACAGTATATTATGGTATAGTACAGTATAGTATGGTATAGTACAGTATAGTACAGCAAAGTATAGTATAGTATAGGACAGCATAGTACAGTATAGTATGGTATAGTACAGTATAGTACAGTATAGTATGGTATAGTACAGTATGGTACAGCATAGTATAGTATAGTATAGGACAGCATAGTACAGTATAGTATGGTATAGTACAGTATAGTACAGTATAGTAAAGTATAGTATAGTGTAGTACAGTATAGTACAGCATAGTATAGTATAGTATAGTATAGGACAGCATAGTACAGTATATTATGGTATAGTACAGTATAGTATGGTATAGTACAGTATAGTACAGCATAGTATAGTATAGTATAGGACAGCATAGTATGGTATAGTACAGTATAGTACAGTATAGTACAGTATAGTACAGCATAGTATAGTATGGTATAGTACAGTATAGTACAGCATAGTATAGTATAGTATAGTATAGTATAGGACAGCATAGTACAGTATAGTATGGTATAGTACAGTATAGTACAGTATAGTACAGTATAGTACAGCATAGTATAGTATAGTATAGGACAGCATAGTACAGTATAGTATGGTATAGTACAGTATAGTACAGTATAGTATGGTGTAGTACAGTATAGTATGGTATAGTACAGTATAGTACAGTATAGTACAGCATAGTATAGTATAGTATAGTATAGGACAGCATAGTACAGTATAGTATGGTATAGTACAGTATAGTACAGTATAGTATGGTGTAGTACAGTATAGTATGGTATAGTACAGTATAGCACAGTATAGTACAGCATAGTATAGTATATTATAGTATAGGACAGCATAGTACAGTATAGTACAGTATAGTACAGTATAGTATGGTATAGTACAGTATAGTATAAAGTATTACCTGCAGCTGTATTTAAACCATGTATAGGAATCACCATCCATATCTAAATAGATACGTCTGACACATCTATCTCTTTTCTAGCTGATCCGAGAGGCTTTTTACAGTCCTTATTTGGCTTAAATCCTCAGTTTATCACAAGCATTTAACACCATCACAGCTGCAGATGAGAGGCTTCCACCGGACAGGAAGGGGAGGAGAACTGTGTCAGACAAATTTAGGGGAGTGAATGGTCCAAGATTTACCTCTGAGATGGAGAGGAGGGCACTTAGACATTAACAACAAGGGGAAATACTCTAGTAAAGTACATCAACATGTGCTTAATTGGACTTGAGTAAATGTACTATACAATACTGAATGTACTATACACTATACAAGATATCTGTGTGTGTGTGTGTGTGTGTGTGTGTGTGTGTGTGTGTGTGTGTCTGTGTGCGTGAGTGTGTGTCTGTGTGTCTTTGTGTGTTTGTGTGCGCGCGTGTGTTTGATTGTGTATGTAAGTGTGGGTGTTTGTGGGAGGATATGTGCATCCTAATGTATGTGTGTGGGTGGGTGTTTGATTGTGTGTGTTTGTGTGCGTGAGGGTGTGTCTGTGTGTGTGTGTGTGTCTGTGTGTGTGTGTGGGCGTTTGTGTTTGTGGGAGGATATGTGCATCCTAATGTATGTGTGGGTG
>NC_048428.1:21741754-21743502 GCF_013103735.1 Etheostoma cragini
GCTTCTGTGTGTCTGTGCGTCTGTGGGCATGTGTGCGTGTGTTTGTGTGTATGCGTCTGTGTGTGTGTGTCTGTGTGTTTGTGCGTGCTTCTGTGTGTCTGTGCGTCTGTGTGCATGTGTGCGTGTGTTTGTGTGTATGCGTCTGTGTGTCTGTGAGTGTGTGTGTGTGTGTGTGTGTCTGTGTGTTTGTGCGTGCTTCTGTGTGTGTGCGTCTGTGAGCATGTGTGCATGTGTCCGTGTATGTGCGTGAGTGTGTGTGTGTGTGTGTGTCTTCCTCAGCAAATGTTAAAAAGTTATGACTCATCTGAATATTAGATTGATGTTCTTTCCAACAACGACTATTTTAACAGATATAATTCACATTTCAGAAGAAGAAGAAGGAAATTATTATATTAATGTTAATATTAACAGTGTGTGTGCTTAGTCTTCACTAACACCACCTTACTAATTTTATACTTTTTTTGGAATTCATGGTCAACAACCCTCGTTTATGTAGAAATATACCTAATATTTGAGTTAAAAAAAGCAGAAATTGTGAATTTTTTTGACTAATAGTTGAGATCAGAGGAATGAAAGTGATCAGTTGTATTTATAAAGAGCGTTGAAAGGAATCCAATCCATGTTTTGTGGTAATTTGGTTAAATAGAAACTCATATTTCAGATTTGGACATTTTTGAAGGGGTCAGATTTGACCCGGGACAACAGGAGGGTTAAAGTGGAGAGGACAGTTTTGTGCAAGAATGTGCAACATATTGACCAGGGGGTGTTACACTGTGGTAGTGTTTGCAGGTGGAAGTGGTAAACATTTAAAATAACCTTAACAAATGTCACTGACATTAAGATAATTATCTTCTGTGTTACAAGTTTCCTAAAATTGTTATTTTTAAACATGCAAATTAGGCGTGAGCTAACGCTAACTATTGCTTAATGCAGAAGAAATCTCCAGGCGCAAACAGACAAGATGAATAAAAATAAGCACGCAAGTGTGTATTTTTGTCTGTTTTTTCATATTGGTCAGAAAAGAAGACATGCTATAGAACAAGGATGCCCAACATGGGGCCCGCGGGCCAAGTTTGGCCAGTGCTGTCGTTGTTTTGGCCCGCCATGGATCTCCTCTTATTTTGAAAGTAATGACTGCGAAACGTACATTTTATGCAGTTAGAAAGTAATCTGAGTTAAACGACAATGCTCATTGCTGTTAAACTTCTCATTTATATTACATACGTGTGTTTTCTACGGAGAATGACGAGAATCACGGCAGTCCACCACACCACCGTCTATTTCTGACCCGTTGCCTTCCATCCTCGTACATTTCGGCGCTTCATATGAAGATTTGGTCACCTCTGCTGCAGAAGCTCAAAAGAAAAACAACTCAGGTGTAACAAAGGTCTTTTAAATTTTAATTCAGTTCCTTTTCATTTGCAGTGCTGGCTCTGCATGCCCTCAATGTGGAAACCACAAAGGAAATCTGCAAGAACTTTCCTTTCAATATGCAACAAAAGAAATTCCTGTTGTGTTTCCTTCTGCTGCCGACACCACAGGAAACATGATTCACTGGAGGAGAGGCCCAGATTGTAAAATTTAATGATAAAGTCACGGATCAATATCCTGGAAGCTGACAGAAGCAAAGGATATAGAACCGGAGTAGAGCTGTAGAGCTGATATTAACAACAACGTCCCTGTTAGTGATGGCGTTGCATAGTCTGTCCACCAGAGGACGCTCTACAACGTCCCCGTTAGTGATGGCG
>NC_048428.1:21743602-21754377 GCF_013103735.1 Etheostoma cragini
TGTCCACCAGAGGACGCCCTACAACGTCCCTGTTAGTGATGGCGTTGCATAGTCTGTCCACCAGAGGACGCCCTACAATGTCCCTGTTAGTGATGGTGTTACATAGTCTGTCCACCAGAGGACGCCCTACAATGTCCCTGTTAGTGATGGCGTTGCATAGTCTGTCCACCAGAGGACGCTATACAACGTTACTGTTGGCAACACTGATTATTTTATTGTTAATAACAAATAGCAATAGCAATTAACTAATCTTAGGAAAATCTGTTTATGCTTTGATACGTGTTTCTTGATTATTATTTTTTTTAAATATACTGTATATCGGCCGATATATCGGCATATCGGAATTTTAAATAACCGATTATTGGTATGGGTCCGGCTCTGCAGAGTGAAGGCAGACAGAGAAAACTGGAGTAACTCTGGAACAATGTTCTTCCTCCTCTCTCCCACAGAAACACAGAGCTCCTGACACACTGATTACATGGATCAGCTGATAGAAGCAGAGTCACACACACACACACACACACACAGCTCTGCAAAAGAAACACAGATGTGTGTGTTTAACTGAGTGCATGCGCATCAACCCTCACCCTGCTGAGATGTGAACATGTTACCATAAACCATTGTACTGCTCCTTTATTGTTGCTCTAGTGTTACTCTCTCTGGTGTTTCTATTGCATGATGTGTTTCTCAACCCGCTGGAGGTGAAGTAGGTTTCTCAGAGAGTCTCAGGCGCGGTTCAGCAGTGCCAGCCACAGCCAATCAGCTGAGGCAAGTTAGAGAGAAAGCACCCGGAAGTAAGGCGATTGGCCCTTCAAAATAAACAGCTTAATTTGATGAAATTCAAATTAAATGGTAATAACCTTAATTTCTGACCTTTCTTATCATTGTGCTATAAAAAATTGTATTTTTATTGCTAATATACATTAAATTGAGCATGTAGCTCAGTCTGTAAGGAGTTGGGATTTGGAACCGGAGGGTCGCTGGTTCAAGTCCCTTAACGTTGGTGGATGGGTAAAACACACAGGGCTTTCACCCAAGAGACCTGCATATGAGAAGCCAATTAGTACTAATTACAGACTACATAGCATGTAATATGAGGTAAATATGAAGATTAAATTTGTCATGAAAATGTGGATAAACTGGTAAATCCTAGTCTGGATCAACAGAAGAACATTTCCAGGATACAGCCTGGCATTCTACGTGCAAGTCCGCTCTCTGTGTGTTGCCGTTCTCAAACTCGGCACGCTTCGGGAAACATCAACCAGAACTTCCAAGCGAGCTCCAAGTTCTGAAGAGACTTAGGATGGTGCAACAAGGCCGGTCTGCTCGGTTCTTTCAGGGAATCATTGCACAGATTTACTAAGAACATGTCACGGCATTTGCTCTCTAACCGGGACGTTCCGGGACCGATTTGGTGGGATCGCTGTGGACGAAGTTCACACGGAGAGCCACCGGTGAGAGACAATGAGGTGTAACCATGTATCCAACCTATTAAAATATGTCACGTTACTGTATTGGGTCAACAGTTCCAGCCATACATCCATCTTCATCCCCTTATCCGGTGTTGGGTCTCGGGGGCAGCAGGTCCAGCAGGAGACCCCAAACTTCCCTTTCCCGAGCCACATCAACCAGCTCCGTCTGGGGGATCCCGAGGCGTTCCCAGGCCAGGTTGGAGACATAATCTCTCCACCTAGTCCTGGGTCTTCCCCGAGGCCTCCTCCCAGCTGGACGTGCCTGGAACACCTCCCTAGGGACCCCCCCCAGGAGGCATCCTCACCAGATGCCCAAACCACCTCAACTGGCTCCTTTAGACGTGAAGGAGCAGCGGCTCTACTCCGAGCTCCTCTCGGATGACTGAGCTTCTCACCCTATCTCTAAGGGAGACGCCAGCCCCCCCTCCTGAGGAAACCCATTTTGGCCACTTGTACCCGGGTCAACAGTTGTGTAGCGTTGCAGGGGCAAAAGTTTCACCAGAACAACTTCCTTCCCGAGACCATTTAGCAGAGCCGGCGTCGCTGCGTCCGGAGCATAGTGTTGGTGATTGGAGTGACATCTTATGTACATAGAACATGAACTTGTTCCTGTCACTGTTGATTATGACACACTGACCTGTGTACTCTCCGATTGGATCCTGTCATTGGTTTAGCGGGACGGAGTGTCTCCATTGGAGTGCTGATGTGTGTCCTGTGTTGTGTTTCTAAGGTCGTTGGCATCTGGTGTGGTTTGTGCATGTGTTGAGTTTTTTTGAAATTTCCTTTTTAAGGATAAATAAAGTTGAGCTTGAACTTGAAACTTAAACAACCGAGTGTGTTTTCTATCTATCTATGGTGTCGCCATACATTACCCCACAGCGCTGTGGAGATCGAGGTGACAGTGTCAGATCAAAAAGGAAAACCCAACCTTCTTGAGTTTTATTTTGAAATTCAAAGGCACCGGAAAGCCAGTCGTTAGTCACTGTTGCTGTGCTCACCACGGATCTGTTGGATTTGGTCAACGGTTCACTCACCACTGCTCCTCAGTCTCAAGGCAGCCGCTGCTGTAGCTTCAGTTCACATCAGGAGGTAAGAGAACAATTCACTCTTCACACACACTTATCACTGGTGTGTGTGTCTGTGTGTGTGTGTGTGTGTGTGTGTGTGTTCTGGGATTAAGCCATGTCAGGGTTTGGTTTTGGTGAAGTTCGCTCGTGTGGCAGCGCATTCAGGTGCGTAAGAATTCGTAAGTAGTTGTAATTTGCTTTAGCGCGTAAAGGTATCGCGCGTAATGAGAGAAGCAGAGACAGACAGCGGCGTTGTTGTTGTTGTTGTTGTTGTTGTTGTTGTTGTTGTTGTTTTTTGGAGTATCCCTTTCTGACATGTGAAGGCATCCGTGCACTGCGGTGGTCGGGCACAGCCTCCTGGCACTGCAGTGGCCAGATATCGGCCATGCCTTTGCCACTGCGTGGAGACTTGGTTAGTCCGAGGCAGCTTCATTCACGGAGGATCAGAACGGGTCAGACCTGAACTGAGACCTGTGCTGCTGGCTGCCACCTCTCTGCTCGCTTCTTCCTTGTTTTTTTTTTACTCGACAGATTGCAAACTAAAAACACAGTCTACTTCCTCGAAATCAGCCAGCCATCACACAGCTTTCCACTAGATTCCCCACCAGCACCACCACCAGCACCAGCACCAGCACCAGCACCACCACCGCCTAATCAAAGGTCACTTTGGTGTCGATACTGTGCTAATTTCCTGTATTAATCTTAGATAAACTCATGCAGATGTCTATTAGGGCTGCAATTAATGATTATTTTACTGGCGATGAATCTGTTGATTATTTTCTCAATTAATCCTTTAGTTGTCTGTAAAAGTTAGTCTATAAAATGGAGAAAAATGTCTATCAGTGTTTCCCAAAAGCCCAAGATGACGTCCTCAAACGTCTTGTTTGGTCCACAACTCAAAGATACTCACTGTACTGTCACAGAGGAGAGAAGACTCTTATATATATTTACATTAACAAGCTGGAATCACATGTTTTTAAGAAAAATGACCCAAACCAATCAATCGATTATTAAAGTAGTTGCAGATTCATTTATTAGCTGACAACTAGAGCCCAACCGATATACTGGCGACCCGATATTATTGCCCAATATTAGGCGTTTCCCGAACTATTATTTTTGGGATTTATAATGTCCGATTAAAAAATGCATCAGAATTATTCATAATGACATATAAATGATTCTGATAAAAAATAACATAAAAACGGATGGTCAACCATGTTGTGAGTGTTGTATAGTCTGTCCACCAGAGGACGCTCTACAACGTCCCTGTTAGTGATGGCGTTGCATGGTCTGTCCACCAGAGGACGCTCTACAACGTCCCTGTTAGTGATGGCGTTGCATGGTCTGTCCACCAGAGGACGCTCTACAACGTCCCCGTTAGTGGTGGTGTTACATAGTCTGTCCACCAGAGGACGCTCTACAACGTCCCTGTTAGTGATGGTGTTGTATAGTCTGTCCACCAGAGGACGCTCTACAACGTCCCCGTTAGTGGTGGCGTTGCATAGTCTGTCCACCAGAGGACGCTCTACAACGTCCCTGTTAGTGATGGTGTTGCATAGTCTGTCCACCAGAGGACGCTCTACAACGTCCCTGTTAGTGATGGCGTTGCATAGTCTGTCCACCAGAGGACGCTCTACAACGTCCCTGTTAGTGATGGCGTTGTATTGGTTAAATAATATATAACCAATATAATATTTTGGTGAGGACTCACCAAAAAGATAAATAAGTACAGATACCTAAAGTTAGAGACATCTGTCTGTTTTGTTACACGTTTCTGGATATGTAAAAAAACAAAACATAAATATATCGGATTTTAAAATAACCAAATATTTGTATCAGCATCGGCCCTAAAAATCCTTTATCGGCCGAGCTCACTGACAACTAATCGATGAATCTTTGGAACTCTAGACTCTGCAGACAGACGCTGAGTTTATCTCGAACGAAGCTAATGATTCATCACCACTTTGGGTCATCACTGACAGGACTACCAGTGCATTGTGGGATGTGAAAACCTTCAGGCATTCATATCACATGATTAAAAGAAGGGCTCCACCCTCACTGATTAGATGGCGTGGACGGATTATAAGAAACACCTTAGGTTAACACAAGTTACCACAACACTATAATCTTCAAGAAGGGAAGAAGGGACCCTCATACTGGCAGATGAGCTTAGATATCATAGCGCCGTAGTTACAAAATGAGCATTTTCCGACTCCGTTGGTTCCTCGCAGCTTTTTGAAATGTTTCAGTGACTCAACTTTGGCGATGCCACGCTGCAACATGTCATCCAAGGTTTCCAACCCATAAATAGAAACTATTTCTGTCTTTGTTGTGACTTTTCTTTAGCTGATGTGACAAGTCCCGCCACATCTGGTCTCATGGCCAGTTTTAATACAGTCAGTGTTTTTCAACCATGACTCTCTTTTTCCCTCCCATGCATTGGTGACTAATCTGAACACAAGTCTTCGAAATTGTTTTAAAGTCCTGTTTTTTTGCCACTGACGGGCTCACATTATTATTCTAAGTGTCTGACAACATTATGGAAAGGATCCCTACAGACAATGGGGGTTAATACTCCCTCAATAATCAAAACTAGCCATCGCAGCCAACCCCAAAATCCTCACCAGAATGCGGAAAATGATGTGTTTGACGCCCAAAAGGTTTAATTTTGCTCAAAAAAGTCAAAAGACCCTGCCTTGATGTAGGAGCAGAACCTGGTCAGAGGAACTTAAAAATCTTCAAATTGGTCCAGTCGGAACACGAGAAATAAAAAGTTACAGGAACGTTAGGTTATAGGAACGTTAGGTTATAGGAACGTTAGGTTATAGGAACGTTAGGTTATAGGAACGTTAGGTTATAGGAACGTTCGGTTAAAGGAACGTTAGGTTATAGGAACGTTAAGTTATAGGAGCGACACGTTATAGGAACGTTAGGTTATAGGAACGTTAGGTTATAGGAACGTTAGGTTATAGGAACGTTAGGTTATAGGATCGACATGTTATAGGAACGTGAGGTTATAGGAACGATATGTTTTAGGAACGTTAGGTTATAGGATCGTTAGGTTATAGGAACGTTAGGTTATAGGAACGTTAGGTTATAGGATCGACATGTTATAGGAACGTTAGGTTAAAGGAACGATATGTTATAGGAACGTTAGGTTATAGGAACGTTAGGTTATATGAATGTTAGGTTATAGGAACGTTAGGTTATAGGAACGTTAGGTTATAGGAACGATATGTTAAAGGAACGTTAGGTTATAGGAACGTTAGGTTATATGAATGTTAGGTTATAGGAACGTTAGGTTATAGGAACGATATGTTTTAGGAACGTTAGGTTATAGGAACGATATGTTATTGGAACGTTAGGTTATAGGAACGTTAGGTTATAGGAACGATATGTTATTGGAACGTTAGGTTATAGGAACGTTAGGTTATAGGAACGATATGTTAAAGGAACGTTAGGATATATGAATGTTGGGTTATAGGAACGTTAGGTTATAGGAACGATATGTTAAAGGAACGTTAGGTTATAGGAACGTTAGGTTATATGAATGTTAGGTTATAGGAACGTTAGGTTATAGGAACGATATGTTATAGGAACGTTAGGTTATATGAATGTTAGGTTATAGGAACGTTAGGTTATAGGAACGTTAGGTTATATGAATGTTAGGTTAAAGGAACGTTAGGTTATAGGAACGATATGTTATAGGAACGTTAGGTTATATGAATGTTAGGTTATAGGAACGTTAGGTTATAGGATCAACATGTTATAGGAACGTTAGGTTATAGGAACTGCAAAAATCCCCATGTCGGAGAGCGGCTTAGCTTGGCTTTCTTTCAACCTGATTGCCTAAAAATAACATGGATGCCATGCAGTGTTCTTCAGGTAAAATGAATGACTACTTTTACTGAATTTTGTTTGTTTTATCGAATTTCATGGCATTTTAAAAAAAGTGACCAAAACCTTTGTAGAAATGACAAAAAAAAGAGCTGAAAAGCGCTGAAAAAAAACCCAGAAATGTTTTTTGTATAATGTAAAATATGGTGTTTATTGTAATGTAATGTGAAATAAAAATTAGGCTATGAATTAAAAAAAAAAAGCTAAAGCTAACGGTTGATAGGACGACACCCCGAGGGTTAAAGCAGCAGGTCGGTGGGGGGTGCACACAGGAGCATCCTCACCTCGGTAGCTCAGGAATGGTGCTTTTCTCGCTTTCAACTTCTTGCCTTTTTATTTATTTATTTATTTATTTTGTGTTTTTTTTGCGTTTCATAGAGTTTCATTTGAACCCCGACATGCATAAATGAAGACAAACCCTGAAAAACAATAGAAACAAAAACCAAACTACAGACAGAAATCCCAGCAGCGGACTAAAAATACAAGAACAAATGTACTTAAAATCCCTTAAAAAAAAACAAAAAAACCCACTAATTATATACAGTAGGCTAAATACAGACAAAATTCAAAATAAAAGGACTATCTAGGACTTTTACTTGTAGTGCAGTAGTTTCACAGGATGGTATTGGTACTTTTACTTCTTCCACAGCTGGTTTTGTTGCAACACTTGTCGGGTAACTACGTGTGTGTGTGTGTGTGTGTGTGTGTGTGTGTGTGTGTGTGTGTGTGTGTGTGTGTGTGTGTGTGTGTGTGTGAGAGAGAGATGTGTGTGTTTTGGAATAACCTGCTCTTCCAGTCCATGACCTCAATGTAACTAAACTGACTCACCTGCAGACGCCCATAGACATCATGGTCTTGCCTTGGTTCATCCTGTGTGTGTGAAACAGGAAGTGCTGAGTGAAATGTACAGCAAAACTGTGAACTTAGTGTGAAAGTGGTTTGGACTAACCCTAACACACACACACACACACACACACAAACACACACATACACAGCACCCGAGACGTTATTTTCCACCCCAATGGAAAGCGGGGGCCGGGGGTACCAAATGTGATATGGATTTAAACCAGCGCGGTCCCACCTTCTGAACATGCCGAATAATGATGACAAAGATGTTAGGGAGCTGGTTCGATGCTCCCGGTTCCTGGACCTAAGGGGATGCGAGGTCCCTTTTGGCCCCCGTTGGGTCAGAGCCCCTCCTCCATGGTTTCAGAAGAAAACCCAGCAGGAACCTTGACGCCCATTCTGCGGGTTTCGGTGCCTGGTCGGACCTGAAGGATCCTTGTGTCTGGAGTATCACTGGAGTGGGTGCGGTCTGACTCTGGGACTGTGAGGGTCTTAAAGGGTATTATGGGGTCACTTTAACATGAACGCTTAAGGACTTACAACAACAACAACAACAACAACCACACCGGGCTGGAGTGAAACTTCTGGGATAAGGTGCATGTCTTCCTTCTACTGATCATCCTTTCTTAAGAGTACTGCTCTGAGTGAGGACATCGCCACATTCACAGTAAAAGCCAGATTACAAGTTCTTCCTACTAGACTCAACCTTTCTATCTGGTTCCCCTTCAACTCAGGCCCCTCACTGTTTGCATCACACTACAGAACAGATCACTGAATCATTACCACACATCCTGAATGGCTGCCGCGCCTACAAGGGACTGTCCACGGCACGTACCGACAGACAGAGTAGTGGATCTAACGCTGGAAACCACTTCTAGGACTTTGTGTGAATGTACATATAATGTGCATGTGACGTCATCACCACAGGGTTTATTGGCTTTAAAGCCGCTGGATAGAAACCCACTTTATTCACATGAGTTGTTTTACTGAACTTCAAATAATTTGACTGACAAGTGGATGGAAGCTTAGCTGGTGACTCCCAACCAGGGGGACGCGTACCCCACGGGGTTTTCATGCAGTCTCAGAGGGGTGCTTGGACTGATCGTAGAGTAGCTCATTTAACTTGAAAAAATAGAAATGATGGTCAGATTAAAAGAATATATCCACATGTTAACATTACGTCAACTGCAATAACTCGACTCTACACGTTGTAGTTGTGTAAGAGTGAAACGTGTAAACTTGTAGCCAAAAGTAATGAATGAATGCAAGAGATAAAAAGCAAAAAAGTAAAGCCTAAACAGTTCAAATGATTAACTAAAAGTTATTGATTCACGGATATTATATTCAGATTCCTTTTATTGTCATTGTAAAAGAACACGACGAAATTCCATTGCAACGAGCGAGGACGGCTCTCAAGTGAGTAAAAAATAAACAAGTCAATAAAACTATATGAATAACATTTGTACATTTCACTTCCACCGACACTCAGGTGCACAGCCAACGTAGTCTGGAAACATAAGTAGATTTAATTTATTGCACAGTCGCAGTAATCTGGAGGATTTCATGGTGTTGGTCAGTGTAGTGATGGTGACACTGTTCAGCGATCTAGTGGTGCGTGTTTTTAAGTGTTCTGGATCGTCTGCCTGAGGGCAGAAGGTCAAACAATTGCTGATCAAGCACGCTCTCGTTTTGCCGGATCCTCCACAGGCGTTTCTTTCAACCAATCACAATCGACTTGGGTGGCGCTTAGCAACAACGCAGCCCTGGCCTCTGCTAAATAGCCTCTGGAAGGAAGCTGTTTTTGGTGGAACATGTTGTACGTTCAGAAGTTGTTTTAGTCGTGCAACAGAATAACTCAGATTGGACAGATGGTCTAGCTAGCTGTCTGGATTTACCCTGCAGAGATCTGAGGACCAGGTCACCATAGTCCTCAGATTGGACAGATGGTCTAGCTAGCTGTCTGGATTTACCCTGCAGAGACCTGAGGACCAGGTAACCATAGTCCTCAGATTGGACAGATAGTCTAGCTAGATGTCTGGATTTACCCTGCAGAGATCTGAGGACCAGGTCACCGTAGTCCTCGGAAATCAGCCGCAGGTTAGAGCGCCGACACAGAGACAGAGGACGGGGACGGACATCCGGCCGAAAAGAGTGAAATCCAGCGGAATTTCCTGCAGCACCTTAGCAAAATAGACTAAACCAGCCATAACATTGACAGATTAATGACTAGTGTTATACATTTGTAATTGATTAAGGGGTACACAAGTTCATCTGACATAACTCTGGCAGTACCTCAGACCACAGAGGTCGGGAACCGCTGGTTTGGAGGACTGGTTGGCGTGTGGGTGTTGGATTATTTATGTTATGGCTCATCTAGTTCCAGCAAACAGTCCACAGCGAGGGAGTGCTTAATTGACTTTGTGGGTGTGTTTGTGTGCACTTGTACCACACACACACACACACACACACACACACACACACACACACACACAGATAGGAAAAAGCTCAAGGGACAGAGGGCGCGGTTGGTCCAGCCCTTAATCAGTATTAACAGCAGTGAAACACAGCAACAAGGACTACAAGACCCAACAGGAACCACACACCTGCGTACATTTTGATTGTTATATAACGATTATTTTCATTGTTAATTAATCTGTGGCTCCTTTTCTGCATTAAGGGATTAGTTGTTCAGACTTTAAAATTTCATAAAACGGCGAAATTCTTAAAAAAAAAAAAAACAAGATCCTCTAATGTCCTGTTTTGTCCCCTCAGACCTCAAAGAGATTCAGTTTAATGTCACAGAGGAGAGAAGAAACTAGAAGATATTCACCTTTAACAAGCTGCAATCACCCCCCACCCCCCCCCCCATTTAATGAGTTAAAGCTATTAGGCAATTATCAAAATAGGATTAATCGAGTAGTCATGCATTCATCTTTGCAGCCCTAAAAGACACTTTAAACTAAAAGGAGCATAGATAAAGTGATTTTTGGTTGATTGGTGATTTGAACTCAGACATTGGGGATTGGTGTCATCTCAGATGTGTTGGGGGGGGGGGCAGTTTCAGAGGGAGGGGGCTGGGTGGGGGTCTTCCTCCAGGTCCGGGGTCTGGTCCTGAGGACAAAACCAGAGGCCTAACGATCCGTGTCCTCCACGATACTCAGTTAATGACACAATGTAATTGTTTTACATTTTGCAAATATTGCAATATTCTGTGCTATATTGCAATTTATCAGCTTATTTTCCCCCAATTTCAAGTTTTTCCCAATTTCAAATTTTACAAATTTCAAAAGATGTCCCCAAAAGGAAACTCTGTCAACATCTGTTTCATCCAAAACGACACGTTTGTTCATCTCACTTCAGTGTTATTGCTGCAAAATTAGCAAATAATCTATATATGTAATAATAGACGTCCGTGTATCGATACATTGTTGTCACGGAAAATATTGCGATACTATGCTGTATTGATTCCCCCCCCCCCCCCCCCCCCCCCCCC
>NC_048428.1:21754477-21761072 GCF_013103735.1 Etheostoma cragini
ACAGACTCCAGTGTGTGTGTGTGTGTGTGTGTGTGTGTGTGTATATATATAAATGTTTTAAGTCGTCGGGAGAACGAGTAAAACCTTTGATCAATATTCTGAATCTCTGAATGTACTTTGGGACATTAGGACACTGCCAGTAGCCTCGCGTTGCAGCTCGTACCTGAAGGGTCCAGATCTGGAAGAAAACCCCAAATCGAGTTACCCTTTAAAGGTTTTCACTCATCGAACTGTGACGCTAGATAGTATTTCACATTTCCATGAATGGACTAAAATGCTGCTGAAATGGAAAGGAAGAGGAGGAAAACCTTAAATGTCACACAGTGTTACACAAACCCACAGTGCCTGTGGACCAGGAGTTAATGAGATTACCGGGAAACCCAAAGGTCGCAGGTTTGATCCTCACTGTAGTTGAATTAAGGCTCAGTAACTCGCTGAGGGTCCTCCCCGCTGGACGTCAGCATCTCCCACTCACCCCAGAAGAAGAGGCAGCGGTTACACCGGCCTCCAGCTGTTGTCACCAACCTCCAGCTGTTGACACCGGCCTCCAGTTGTTGTCACCAACCTCCAGCTGTTGTCACCAACCTCCAGCTGTTGTCACCAACCTCCAGCTGTTGACACCGGCCTCCAGCTGTTGTCACCGGCCTCCAGCTGTTGTCACCGGCCTCCAGCTGTTGTCACCGGCCTCCAGCTGTTGACACCGGCCTCCAGCTGTTGTCACCGGCCTCCAGCTGTTGACACCGGCCTCCAGCTGTTGTCACCACCCTCCAGCTGTTGTCACCGGCCTCCAGCTGTTGACGCCAGCCTCCAGCTGTTGACACTGGCCTCCAGCTGTTGACACCGGCCTCCAGCTGTTGTCAACAACCTCCAGCTGTTGTCACCGGCCTCCAGCTGTTGACGCCAGCCTCCAGCTGTTGACGCCAGCCCCCAGCTTTTGACACCGGCCTCCAGCTGTTGTCACAGGCCTCCAGCTTTTGACACCAGCCTCCAGCTGTTGATACCTGCCTCCAGCTGTTGACACCAGCCTCCAGCTGTTGACACCAGGCTCCAGCTGTTGACACCAGCCTCCAGCTGTGGAAACCTGCCTCCAGCTGTTGACACCAGGCTCCAGCTGTTGTCACCAGCCTCCAGCTGTGGAAACCTGCCTCCAGCAGTTGACACCTGCCTCCAGCTGTTGACACCAGGCTCCAGCTGTTGTCACCAACCTCCAGCAGTTGACACCTGCCTCCAGCTGTTGACACCAGGCTCCAGCTGTTGTCGACGGCCTCCAGCTGTTGACACCGGCCTCCAGCTGTTGACACCGGCCTCCAGCTGTTGACACCGGCCTCCAGCTGTTGTCACCAGCCTCCAGCTGTTGTCACCGGCCTCCAGCTGTTGTCACCGGCCTCCAGCTGTTGTCACCGGCCTCCAGCTGTTGTCACCGGCCTCCAGCTGTTGACACCGGCCTCCAGCTGTTGACACCGGCCTCCAGCTTTTGACACCGGCCTCCAGCTGTTGACACCAGCCTGTTTTAGAAACGTGTTTTTCATAACGGGCTGTTTAATTTGGTAGATGTGAGGCCTTTGACCTCTCTGTCAGTGGAATAACAGGCTGGATATGAACTGGTGTATTTGTGGTATTTCAGCGGCCTGTGAGCTTCCTCATATACTCATAGTGGTAGTTTAGGATGTTGTGGGAGTGTCAGTTGATTCCAAATGCCAACAAATGTTGCAGTAAAATGAGCACACACACACACACACACACACACACACACACACACACACACACAGTCTGGTGTGCCACCGGTCCAGCGTTTAAATGGAGTCGAGTTGTAGCGGGTCAGGAGATAAGAATCGTCTGAAGAGGTTTCCTGGTGCCTAACAAGAGGAGTCTTAGCTCCCTAATGACAGAAACTTTCAGTGATCCGGTTCTGTTTGGGCCAGATGGAAATCAGACATGTGGGTCACCTGACCGGCCCGGGCACACTGCAGTGACACTGTGTGTGTGTGTGTGTATGTGCAACAAACATGCGCAAGAAACAGGAAGTGTTTTGCAGACTTTTGCAGTCAAATGATGTCAGTGTTCAAAAATGACAAGTAGGCTTCCTCCTTCACAACCAGCCAGTAAGAGAGGTCTTCTCCTGCATGAGGGAGCGATTTATTGTTGTTATTATTATTATTATTATTATATATACATATATAATTAGTTAGACCTCCTTTAGCAACTGCAGGTGTCGCCCCCTGCTGGAGATCAGATAGAAAGCAGCTTTAAAGTACTTTTTCACTGGATTCAACTGGATGTTTTGGCTGTTAATTTACAGTCTCTGCACTGTACACAGCAGCCGCTCTGTGCAGCTGACGGACCACTAGGTGGCAGTGCCACACAATGTCTCACCTGTGCTCATGTGCAGTGCAGGGCAACAACTCACCTGCATGCTCCCTGCATATTTCGGCTGTCAGTCAAGTCCGGAGTGCTGTTCCGGTTCCAGAGCCTGTATGAGTCATTATTTTTCATTTCATCTCCACATGTGTGTTGTTCTTTGTTGGCGTCTTGGCGCTGGCTTCCCCTCGTGTGTTGGGATGAAAACCTGTTCGGTCTGGAGGTGAACCACCTCAGCAGCTCACTGTTTCACACTGAGAAGAGACTCTCTGTATATACTATATATATATATATATATATATACTCTCTGAGTTCCAAGAATTAAATATGCAGCATGTTGGAGGAAAAGGGACTTACACTTCCAAGGAATAGATACTGTCTCATTCCACATGCTTCTACCCTTCATACCCTGAGGTAGTGTACCCACTTCTGATGGTAAGTATTGTCGCAAAATGAACATTTGTTAAAAACACGCACCGGAAATGACGAGTGGGACGAAAGTGACGAAAGCAACACGTGTGAACGCAGAGGAAAACCGCTGATTTATAACAAGTGGGCGAGCACTGAGCACTGCAAGATCAGCAGTCATCAAGACGGTCGTTAGGAATAGTGGAGGATCTGATTGCTACACAGTGAGCTGCTTTACAAACAGGAGCCAAGGCCCAGTATTAGGACCAGGACCAGGACCAGTACCAGGAGCAGAACATGACTGCTTCCACTGTCCGTGGCAGCTTAACCCACTCAATGCATTTAGTATCGAACCAAGTGTATTTGTATTTCTGGAAACCTGTGTTTAATGTAGTCATTTGCATTCGTTTAAACGGCTGTTCTGCAGAAAACCTAAATTTTGAGGGATTTGCTGTTCGGGCATTAGGTGATAATTATATAGAGGAGTGAAGAAACTAGAAAATATTGAAAATATTTAACAAGTTGGAATCAGAGAAGGTTTGCTTTTTTCAAGAAAAATGACTCAAACCGATTGACTGATGATTCAAATAGTTGCTGATTAATTTAGTTGTTGACAACCAATCGGGTAATAGATGGATCTTGGCAACTCCACCCAGAAGAGAGGGGAAGGGGGCAAATTAGGAAGTGTAAGGGCACATGTTATATTCTGGGGCACTGAAATGCTGACGAGGTAAGAAACAAGTACAGTGAGTATATAAGTGGGTTAATAGAGAAAAGGATTTGTAGCCTGAGGGCGGGGACTACTTTCTCTCCCGACACATACCAGACTCCATGGAGAAATGTTGCACATTTCCCCCTTCTGTGTGTGTGTGTGTGTGCATGTGTGTGTGTGTGTGTGTGTGTGTGCGCGCGTGTGTGTGTTTGTGTGGGTGTGTGTGTGCTGTCTTTTGATCTTTGTGTTTTCAACTTTTTTAAACTGTTGTCCTGTTGTCCTTTAAAGTGCCATTATAATGAAAAAAGCACTTTTTGTGTGTGTGTCTGTGTGTGTGTGTGTGTGTGTGTGTGTGTGTGTATGCGTGCTTGCGTGTGTGTGTGTTGTCTTTTGATCTTTGTGTTTTCAGCGTTGGAACTTTTTTAACTTTAGCAACACAAACTGTTGTCCTGTTGTCTTTGAAAGTGCCCATATTATGAAAAAAAAGTACTTTTTGTGTGTGTGTGTGTGTGTGTGTGTGTGGGCCTCACACGTGGGTGGGGAGTCTGAATGCGTTGGTCTGTCTCTGGAATGTCAACAGTGAGTCACGCCGTCTTGCTCAACTCGAGGCGTGGAGCCGCTCCGTTCTCCAGCTCCGCTCACACGCCCCTGACTGCGGCGTCCATTCTGGTTCGGCCAGTTTCCAGAGACAACCTTTACTCACAGAAATATCCAACATGTCATGAACTTCAGAAACAGTGCATTCAATCTGTCTGTCTGTCTCTGTCTGTCTGTCTGTCTGTCTATCTGTCTCTGTCTGTCTGTCTGTCTCTGCCGATGAGTTAACCTCTATGTATGCCACAACATTTTCCATTGTGAAGTATCTGTAGTCAAAGTCATCAAAATCAACAATGTCTTTACATGCACTTATGAATGATTAATCAATCTTCAAAAGCCCCTCCTTAAACAGACAGGATGCCTCACTCTCTCTCCCCTCTCATTGGCTGTCTTTGAGCTCCCCTCTGGCCAATCACGTGTCCTCCCTCCCCTCTGTGTCCCGCCCCGCTGAATGTTTGCCTCCTGTGTCTGTGTCGCTGCCGCACTCCGCTCTCAACCTCCCACGCTGTCTGACGGGGCTCCTCGGAGATGTGTGTGTGCGTCTGTGGATGTGTGTGAGAGAGTGTGTGTTTATGTGTGTGTGTGTGTGTGTGTGTGTGTGAGGAGATTTAAAGGGAGAAAAGACACTGCAGAGGAGGAGAGCAGTGGCTTCATTTTCAGGGTTTTAAGTGTGTTTCCTGACGGAGAGACAGTTCAGGGAAGATGATGATGATGATGATGATGATGATGATGATGATGATGATGAGGATAGGCTTCCCTCAGCCTCCGCGGGCTCAGGTCAGTGTGTGCCGTCACTGAAGAGCTGCTGTGTGTGTGTGTGTGTGTGTGTGTGTGCGTGCTGTCTTTTGATCTTTGTGTTTTCAACGTTGGAACTTTTTTAACTTTAGCAACACAAACTGTTGTCCTTTTGTCCTTTAAAGTGCCCATATTATGGGAAAAAAGCACTTTCTGTGTGTGTGTGTGTGTGTGTGTGTGTGTGTGTGCATTATCAACCTGTTTATAATAGTTTCCGGGATGTGTGTGTACTGTTTTGTGTGCTGCCAAATATTAACAACTTACTGTGTCTTTCGTACTGTTAAATATGAAGGAGTGATGTCATGAGACAGAGTCCGAGCCCAACGTAACTTCAGATTTTATTTTTAAAGTCTGACTAATCTGTCGTTAGGGCTGCAGCAATCAACGCAATAATAATCAACGACAATCCACGTAACATAACAGATGTTTTCAACAAGGATCGAGGCCGTCACATTCCAGGAACAATTTGAGAATTTAAACCTTGGAGCATTCGATACGTAACGATAAAAACTGTTGTCCTGTTGTCCTTTAAAGTGCCCATTTAAGGAAAAAAGCACACTTTTTTCTGGGATTTGGGGGGGTTATTTTGTGCTTTCACACGGATACACACTTGGAAAAACAACTATCCATGCTGTTTTGAGTGAGATCCGGTTTGTGGATGTCTTCTGTCTTCCGTCTCCGGGTGAGCTGTCCAACATCTGCACGGCTTTCTACGTCACTAGCCGAGACGAGGTGGCTAACCGTAGCATGCTAGCTCGTTCTCAATGGAAAACACTGCTCCAACAGCCACTAGTTACCCCTAATCTCCAGAAGAACTACTTCCTGTCCCTTGTTCTACTTCCTGTCCCTGTTCTGCAGGTATTCCACAAGTGGTCATCAACTAGAAGAAGTCACAGGGGGAAAACAGGATCTGCAGCAATGTGCAGTACAACTAAAATATGGTGGTTTTTCTTTAAAAATAAATGGAAACCTTTTCTGGTACAACCTCAAAATACCAAAATAACCTGAAAATGAGCCGAATACGGGAACTTTTAAGGAAACTAGACAATTTGCGTTAATGCAAAATGTCAAACTAGCGGACAATGTCAACTAATATCGTCCGTTTTCAAAGTCACGCTTGACTCTACGATTATGAAAACGCTAATACAAGTTCTCAGAGCCCGATGTCGGGTCCTTAAAAATAGCTTAACTTGTTTCCACAATATGTCAGAAAAAACAAAAGAGTTCCAGCCGTACTTCTGTTTGAAGGTTTTTTTTTTTTTTTTTTGTGGTTTTAGTGTTGAAAGAACGGGCTGAGGGACAGAAGAAGGTCGACGTTGAGTCAATTTAGGATTTTCTGCTCGTTTCCTAAGATTGTTTTTGACATATTTTATTAATTAAATGCATCAATTGCAAACACATTGAGCGGCTGGGTGTGTGTTGAGATGTCCACTACCCAGATGTCCTAATGAGCATCTCTAATCCGTGCAGCACGGTGTTGTGTCCACGCTGTGATGAGATGCGAGCGTAAGTGGCCTGCGTCCTGCGTCGCGTCTGACTGTCGTTCGTACTTGTTAAGCGACTTTAAACAATCTGTGGAAGTGCAAGAGGGTGACTTGAAAATGGATAAAATGAGAAGTTACAGAAGTTAAAGAAAAGAGGAAGAAAGAGGATTTTCTGTGTGAATCAACCTGATTGCGTGTGTGTGTGTGTGTGTGTGTGTGTGTGTGTGTGTGTGTGTGTGTG
>NC_048428.1:21761449-21763646 GCF_013103735.1 Etheostoma cragini
ACACACACACACACACACACACACACACACACACACACACACACATTAATCATCGTAAAATTGTTCTTTACTTTCAAGGTAAATAATGAACTACCAGGCTTGATTCCCTCTTATTGCTTGAGTCATGTGGAATTTCCCCTGAATAAAGGAGGATTTGCCCTGACGGCTCCATTAATCTATATTTTATTTTAACATGAAATCAAACGTAATGGGAAAGGGGGTTTATTGTTCTGAACCCACAGAGAACTCTCTTAACTAACTCTAAGTGGGCAGCGCTGCCGAGTCATAAGAGAACATAAGAGAGTCATAAGAGAACATAAGAGAGTCATAAGAGAACATAAGATAACTCTTATGTTATGAATTGATGCTATAAATAAAATTGAATTGAATTGAATGCTATGGTGACTACTTCTGCTATATTATTTAATGACATATTATTCTATTTAGTTCCACGTCACTCATTCACTTTCATTGCAATATTTTTGTACTACGGCCACCTAACTTTACTTAACAATACCTTTTTATATAATGCCACTTAACATTTATTCAGTACTTTTTGCACATTGTGTGTTGTTGGCCTGCCATTTGTTTGCTTTTTTTGTTTTTTTACCGTAGACAAATGCTGCTGTAACAAGGGAATTTCCCCATTGTGGGATGCATAAAGTATTATCTGATCTAATGCACTGGAGACACATGCTCAAAACTCAGCGCATGGCTGGACAACGCCCCCGGGACATAGCAGTGGAACCGCTCCCTGCCGTCATCTCTTTAATTATTTTCAAATCTAGGTTAGATGTGGAAAAAGTGGTTAAGTGGCCAAGTTTTAGTGCTGATGATATCCGTCCCTTCGCAGACCAAACACACAAATGCATGATGCTGCAGAACGTGTAACCCAAGCTGCAGAGAAACATTAGCCAGGAATCTGAGCGGCGAGCGCTAACTGCTGTCTTTACCGTCTCCTAATCTGTGTAATCTCAGCTTTCTGCTCGGTGTTGACGCACTTTCTTCATTTTTCTGTGTTAGTTTTTAATTTTCTGATATCCCTGCATGTCCGGTTCCGCCAGGATCTATTGTTCGACGTGTGCACGACACGCCTCAGACGCACTTTCACACACATCTCTCTCCGTCACGCGGTTTCAACACAACAGTGACACACTGGAGCTTAATGCTGTGGAAGCTTTGCATATTACAGACTCTGTACTGTACGCTGTGTGTGTGTGTGTGTGTGTGTGTGTGTGTGTGTGTGTGTGTGTGTGTGTGTGTATGTGTGTGTGGAGACTCTGCAACCAAATGCGTTTGCATCGTCACGCTAAAGGTTGCTGCATTTTGCATCACATTTGTTTGATTTTCCCATGAGCAACACAACCTGAATGGGAGGTTTATCCAGGTGAAGGCCTACGCACTTCACTGGATATTTCTATATATTTTAGATAGCAGATGTTATTCAGCTGGTGTTGCTAAATAGGGCTTGAACCCTAAAACAAGTCGCAAGAGGATTGGCTTTGAAGGAAAGATTAAGAACTCAATCCTGACTCACATTCTAATCTTTGCATCTTTTTTTTTTTTAGCCAAATACTGCAGTTTCACCTCTTCTGGCCTCTAAACATTGTTCAAATGAATAAAAAACGAAATTGACTTTTTGGGGGTCCCCGGGTTACCAGTTCTTCTAGGCTACACTGCAATAATGAGGTCCCTCGTTTTGTCTTTACACCCTTTTGTTGTTAAACTGTGGTTGAATGAAATGGTTAACAATGGCTGTGGGACTCCAACACACTTTACCCCGAGTCGGGGGGGAAGAATCCAAGTGTGTTTCTGGTGTTGAGCACAGAGATTACAAGCAGGAGGCTCTCATGTGTAAACTAGTCTCGCATAGCCAGACCTTCCTCTACAGCGCTGTGGAGGAAGGTCTGGCTACACCAACGATGCATTCTGGGAAAGGAGAAAAAAACACTGGGTTGTTTGCATTTCCCAAACCTTTTCAACTCAAGACCCAAAAGAGAAATTTGGTGTCTCCCCGGGACCAGAATTTACAAAAACACACAACATGAATCATTGTTACATCTTCATTTTTAAACTGTGGACAAAAGACGGAACAAACCATGAATTTAAATGTAAATGAAGTAAATTTAATCCATTATAAAAGTAAACAAAAACAGAAAAGGTCTCTATTCTCCTTTCTGTGTCTCCCCCCCCCCCC
>NC_048428.1:21763746-21772524 GCF_013103735.1 Etheostoma cragini
GGGGTGACACATAATAGGTTCTGGATGATGTCATAATTCAATTAAAATAAATAGTTTTAAAAGTGAAATCTGTCACACTGCCGGCTGATTTTCCATCAGTGAAGCAGTATCCGTGAAGCGTTCACGCACCTGTGGCTGCTTGTTTCTGATTGGCTCACGGGTCCTGACTGCATCATTAATGACGGATGAGATATTTAAGTGTTAGTTTGGGTGCAGTGAGGTGTCTTCACTGTCTCTCTGTTTCTCACCCACACGCTGCAATGTCAGTGTCTCTGGGTCAGTGGAAACCCCTCAAGTTAATACACACACACACACACACACACACACACACACATATTGAGGACAGGTCCTGTGCTTCTCCTCTGCTGATCCCGTTGTTGTCTCGTCTGACGTGAGGCTGCGAGGAGACAAATGGAAGTGTAGCTGCAGGGGTGTGTGAACATGAGACAGCTGGACGTAGAGGGCAACGGAAGACAGATGGAGAGCTAAGGGACACAATAAGCCGTTTAAAAGGAAGTGAAGAAATCCATCAGAGAGACTTAAAGCGAGAGCGCGAGGACAGACAGACAGACGAGACACTCGGCGTCTGCAGCTTCACTGCAGAAGCGTCGCTCTGGGGTTCAGTTACCGCAGCGACAACAGCAGCGGAGCCAGGAGAGAATCCCTGATCACATGTCCTGTTTTACAGATGGGACGTGGTCCCATAACATCCTTAAATTGGCAGTGGCATGACATGATGATTGCGTGTGTCGTACGTACAGTACGTCCTGTAGAGGTGGACCCAAAATAGTCGTCTATTGGACAATCCAATCCAAGGAGTCATGTTGTAAAGTCGTGTTATTTTCCAAACTTATCCAACTGTTCTTCTTGCTGTTGTGTGTTTTTTTTGCCACTTAGTTTTCACATCCACGTTACTGATGAACACGTGTAACAAATCTCATTTGGTATATATTTTAAAGGACCAATTGTCAGCCCTACGACAGCTCCACAGTAGGGCCGGGCGATGTGGAGAAATTCAAATATCACGCTATGTTCGACCAAATACCTGGATGTCGATATTGAATGGTTGACCTGTGGTGCTTTAACCAAATCAGAGAAATCTCCAGGTCACAGTGGTGCGATGTGTTCGTGTGCTTATTCGCTGTCTTTTCAGTTGGAATGTGACTGAAAGTTTATGACCCTTTCAGGACCTGCAGAGCAAAGGAAAACATGACCGGTCGCCCTTTAGTTGGGCTGGGGAGAGGAACCACAACCAGACACGGGACGGGTCCCAAAACCATCAGTACTGCTTCTGACATATTTAGGAGAGCTGGATTATAACGGAATATACCAGAACATCTTATATTATAGAACAGAAGTACTGCAAAACAACTTAATGCATGACCAACCAACCTAATGCATGACCAACATGTCTTTATTATGTTGAAATATTGCTTTTGGCTTCAATGTCTAATGAATAACGCAAATCACACACAGTGTTTAAGCACATAACATTTTAAATCCCAACAATACGCACAGTAATAAAATGAAAAGATGTAATTTTAACCCTTTCCTTTTGGTTTCAACACTCGCTTCCCTTCCTCACCTGTCTCTCCAGGTGAGCCCCGGGCTCCGGACCGAGTGCTAGCCATGAATCGACAGTCCGAACCGACGTCCAGCACCCTGCAGCTGGTTGCTAACGACATGACGGGCATCATGGAGAAGCTGGACACCCGCGAGCTCGACCTGGAGGACGGAGAGTACGACACGACCGACACCTGCGACACAGGTGTGTGTGTGTGTGTGTGTGTGTGTGTGTGCACCCCGCCTGCGTGGCCTCTCTCGTCGCTGCGTACATCTGTGTATGACGCGTGTTCCACGGGGTCTGGCGTGTTTTTAATCTTGTACGTTTTGGATCCCGCCCCTTTAACCCTCTTGGGTCCCTCGGGTCATATTGGCCCCGGGACTTATTTTGGGTTTTAAAAACAATTCTGAATTTTTTTTTTACTTTATAATCCATTAACAAATATTGTCTTTATCTCAATTTCCAACAGCTGAGATAACATCTATGTTCAGGGAATGCATCAGTCTCTACTTGCACACTATTAAACATGGAAGGGGGGTTCGTTTTGTGTCATTTTGGTTATAATTCATGTTAAAAATCCACTATGGAAACAACATAAGAGGTCATATCCAGAATAATTCTCTGAATTGAGTCAGAAATACATGTTTCTCACAGGAAATAAGAAAAGGCCGTTGATTTCAGGTAGAAAAAATTTAAATTGTACCATTTTCTTTTTCTTAAAAAAATTTGAGATGGGTCAATTTGACCTGAATACCATACAAGGGTAAAAACTATTCATATCAACTTATTTTTAATTTAGTTTTTTTTTAGCTTTATTGTAACTTTTTCGACACCGACCCGATTGTCTCATTAGTATCAAGTATCAAAAAATTTATTTTGTCGTTGAATAGCATAAGGATTAAAAATCTCATCAGCGTCAGTGAGCCAATCAGCACGCAGCATACTAAGATCTGATAATGTTTGTGATTGGCTGTCGTACAGACATGCAGAAAAAACTCCACTTTACGCAGAGACGGGGCTCACGTATCGCACGGTTGCGTGTTCTGGAGGGAACTACTAGAACTGTAGGGTCCTTGTAAATGATGTGGTCTAGTCTGGTCTAGACCTGCTCTACCTGTAAATTATAGAGCGATCTAGACCTGCTCTATCTGTAAATCATAGAGCGATCTAGACCTGCTCTACCTGTAAATTATAGAGCGATCTAGACCTGCTCTATCTGTAAATTATAGAGTGGTCTAGACCTGCTCTACCTGTAAATTATAGAGCAATCTAGACCTGCTCTACCTGTAAATTAAAGGGCGGTCTAGACCTGCTCTACCTGTAAATTATAGAGCGGTCTAGACCTGCTCTACCTGTAAATTATAGAGCGGTCTAGACCTGCTCTACCTGTAAATTACAGAGCGGTCTAGACCTGCTCTATCTGTAAATTATAGAGGGGTCTAGACCTGCTCTATCTGTAAATTATAGAGCGGTCTAGACCTGCTCTATCTGTAAATTATAGAGCGGTCTAGACCTGCTCTACCTGTAAATTACAGAGCGGTCTAGACCTGCTCTATCTGTAAATTACAGAGCGGTCTAGACCTGCTCTACCTGTAAATTACAGAGCGGTCTAGACCTGCTCTACCTGTAAATTACAGAGCGGTCTAGACCTGCTCTATATGCCGGTTAACGTCCTGAGTCTTGATGCCCCCAGGCGAGCGATTGCCCTTCATGGTGATCTACCACACGCTGGGTTTCAAGGAGCCCGAGGCCAAAGTGTTCCTGTCCTCTCCCATCACGGCCAAGATCCTGGAGGTGGAGCGCTTCACCAAGAACCAGGACCGCTTCAACGTCACGTCGCAGAGGAGTGTCAACAAGGTACACACACACACACACACACACACACACACACACACACACACACCTCGTAGACCTGTTGTAGCTCTTTATTGATATTTTTAACTTTTTCTTACGTTTCTGACACTTTTGTTTACATTTAACATTAACGTAACACTAACTTATTCACTTTGGTTTTACAGTTATTTTTTTAATACATGGTCAATAAACCTCATTCATAGGAAATTATACCTAATGTTTGAGTTATAAAAGCAGAAATTAGGAATTATTGAGACTAAAATTAAAGGAATGGATGTTGATGATAATCACAGACTGGAATATGTCAACTTTTACTCAATACTATTTCAAAAACACTTCAATATATTTTTTAAAAGATATAAAATTGAATAAGACGCCCCAAAATGACCCATTAAAATCACCCCAAAGAGCATGGTCTGGGATCAATCATGTTGTTTTGGGGAATTAAAAAGAACATTGATATAGGACAACATGAGGACAACATGAGGGTTCAGTACTGTCAAGTCCTCTTTGCTCAAGTCCCAAGTTAGTCTCAAGTCATTTGGTCCAATTCTCAAGAAAGTTGGGGGGTCAAGTTAAGTCACAGGTTTTGTCAAGTCCCAAATTAAGTCACCTTTTTTAGACGCAAGACAAAGCAGTCTTACCTGTGGTATCCGGTCTTTGTAAAGATAAAACCCAAGGTACTGGTTTCCATCAAATTGATCACTGTTGGCACAGCCGCAGCTGTTGTGGTGGTCTGGTCCCACTAATGAGGCCCCACTAATCAGGGGACTTCGATGTTACGTGTTGCCATGGCGAAGAATTTGACTGACAGCCAGTCATCCATGACAGTCACATACCGGGGAGCGCTTATTGAGTCGTGATTCACACGTGATCCACAGTCGGTTTGCGTTGCTGCCGCTGTATAGCAATCTTGATAGTTAGACAGTAGTCTTGCATTGCCAGACCAAAACGTGCTCGGGTTTATTGGCATTTCTTTAAACCAATCACAGCCGTCATGGGCGAGGCTAAGCGCCAGGCGGAGCCACGGTAACTCTGCACAATAGTCTCTGGACGGAACTTGTTGTGGTGAGAAAATTCTGCTACTTAAAGCAAATTAAAGTCTTTAATAAGCCTCTTGGGTCGTACCAAAGCTCAAAAACGGGGCTGTTTTTCCGACACCATGAGGGGTTCTCACAGGACGGCAACGCCACAAACGAATGATGATCTTATAGAATATGATGCATCGCCGTAGATTAAACTAACCAACAATACACAGGATTAAGGAGTTAAAATGAGCACAACCTTAAACATCTACAGCAGTAAAAATGCAACATACACATTAATGCAGCAGGAACATTAATTAAGAAACAACAGGTTAAAGAGGGAACGTTGTACTGCACAATCCATACTTGCCTTTGCAATATATAATAATTTGACAATGAAGTGCCAAATGTGAAGCAGTAAAGGTGTGTGTCTGTGCGGTGTGCTCAGTCGTTGCCGGCGGTGTTTAAGATCGAGTTGAAACACGGCGAGTTCACGTGGCTGGTGAAGAGGAAGGAGAAGCACTTCATGGATCTCCACAGAGAGTTGAGGACGTACAAGACCTTCATGAGGCTGCCGCTGCCGTCACGCAGGTAAACGCCGCAGGGCTTCTTCTGGCTTCTCTGGTTCTGGATTGGATCAGGTCTGGATTGGAGTCCCTCGGGAGCTCAGATTAGGGACAGTGTAAACTGTATGTAGACTCAGGACTTGCTGTAGACTCTAGATCATTGACTTGACTTGGACTACCTCAAAGACTTGACTCTTGACTTGGACTCTAGATCATAGACTTGACTTGGACTCTAGATCAGAGACTTCACTCTTGACTTGGACTCTAGATCATAGACTTGACTTGGACTCTACCTCAAAGACTTGACTCTTGACTTGGACTCTAGATGGGAGACTCAACTTGGACTCTAGATCAGAGACTCGACTTGGACTCTACCTCAATGACTTGAGACTTGACTTGGACTCTAGATCAGAGACTGGACTTGGACTCTACCTCAAAGACTTGACTCTTGGCTTGGACTCTAGATCAGAGGCTTGACTTGGACTCTAGATCAGAGACTCAACTTGGACTCTACCTCAATGACTTGAGACTTGACTTGGACTCTAGATCAGAGACTTGACTTGGACTCTAGATCAAAGACTAGACTTGGACTCTACCTCAATGACTTGAGACTTGACTTGGACTCTACCTCAATGACTTGAGACTTGACTTGGACTCTAGATCAGAGACTAGACTTGGACTCTACCTCAATGACTTGAGACTTGACTCGGACTCTAGATCAGACACATGACTTGGTCTCTAGATCAGAGACTTGACTTGGATTTAAGCTCAGAGACTTGAGACTTGACTTGAACTGTAGATTAGAGACTCTGGAAATGACTTGGACTCTAGATCAGAGACTTGAGACTTGACTTGGACTCTAGACCAGAGACTCGAGACTTGATTTGGACTCTAGACCAGAGACTTGAGACTTGACTCGGACTTTAGCTCCAAGACTTGTTAGCCTCTCTGATCGGACCCTCAGATATTTTGTCTTTAACGCACGGTGTGTTCCTGTTGTCTCCTTCACACAAACCTTTGGGAAAGTTGCTATAACTTCATAGAAAACACTTTTGTCACCATCCTCCTGGGATTTGAACCGGCATCCTCTCCTCCTGTGGTTTCTCTCTGCAGTCACACGGTGAAGAGGCAGACGGCGACGAGGAGCGAGATGATACCCAACCTCCCCAGAGGAGGACGGGAGGAGCTGGGCAGAGAGGAGCAAGTTTCCAGTCGCAGGGTACCACGATTCACAGAGCAGAATCTCTTGTTTTCACACTTTTTGATGTCTAATTTTAAAGCATCGGCTGATTTTTCTCTAATTTGTGTTTGTCCCAGAAACAGCTGGAAGATTACTTGAACAACCTGCTGAAGATGCCGATGTACAGGAACTACCACGCGACGGTAGGGACGAATAAAAACCAAACCCAATAATAGACGATAATGTCCTGGAAAAGATTTAAATATGCAACACTTATTTCTCTCTTTCAGATGGAGTTCATCGATGTGAGCCAGCTGTCCTTTATCCACGATCTGGGACCAAAAGGCTTGTAAGAACACCTTCAAACGTATTTTTGAACACTTGTTTTGGTATTTAAAATCTTACATTTAGTGCTTTAAAACACTAGCCTGGTCCTAAAAAAAAACTTCCATTACATTGAACAATGCAGACTAAGACCTGAATGACAAATTGACCATCCAGACCGTTTAATCTGGTGGATTTAAAGTTGAGATACTCTTTAAAGAAAATAAACACACTGAGTGGAACTAAAAGTGGATTATTTAAGATCAGTTTCATGCCCATTAACGTTGATTTGTGGACGTCATAAAGCAAAGAGTTGATGTTTGAACATAATTGATCAGGACTTGGTCTTCTCCAATCTGAAGTTAAACAGTTTCACCTTGTTACAGATTCACTGCAAATCTGAACTACACTCCAATTGTAAGAACTTGATTGGCTCCCAAAATTGGCCGGTACATTTCATTTGTGCATTTGCCCGTTTGGTCGTGACGTCGGCTTAGTATCGTTAGCCTTAGCCAATACGTATCATGATGTAGCCTACTGTTATACATGAAACGAGCCCACAGTTTGCACAGTCTCAAAAGTACCTCCCAATAAAAGGAGAATCACAAATATATTTACATTGAAAAATACCAACTTCATTTACAAATGAACGAAATTTGCCATAATATTCTGGCAAAACTGTTAGTATTGTGTAAGTATTTAGTTGAGAGTGTTTTTGTGGTCAGTGTGTGCAGATGAACAGTGTGTAGCTTGCCTCGACGCGCGTCACCGCTGGATTTAAGCGGACATCGGCTGCTCCGAGCTCCGTGCGCTGATGCTACACCGTTCATCTGCCCTGCCCACACAAAGATGACACAGAGCCGGACTGAAATTATTTCCCTTCAAGCAACTACTGTGAGAACCTCTGACAGTGCTGCACTAGATTATCCAATGATCCAGTCAGTGTACTGTAACATGCAGAGCCTCCAGCTGTGGTTTCGCAGGCACAGATTTACACTATTTGTTGGCAAGAACAGCAGATTTTTCTTGTCTTTCAGAGAAGGAATGGTCCTGAAGAGATCCGGCGGCCATCGGATTCCCGGCCTGAACTGCTGTGGTCGCAGCAAAATGTGCTATCGCTGGTCCAAACGGTGAGTGAACACACACACACACACACACACACACACACACACACACACACACACACACACACACACACACAGCTAACAATCACCTGCCAACGGCTGAGATCTATAGACACATTAGATAGATAGATAGATAGATAGATAGATAGATAGATAGATAGATATTTATTGATACCAAGAAAAATGGGAAATTCGGTGATACAGCAGCAAAATCAGTCACAAAGCACAGAATATAAATATAAATGAAATACTACGAAAAATAAACGCATACATACAGTGTACGTTAAATATTGTGCTCAAACACTTCCAGCTATATTTCCCAAAAAGTGGTTTAGATCATATGGTTGGCTCCAAGAAGTATCTGCTCAACCTTTCAGTTTATTTGTGAATCACAGAGAGTACTCTTGTGTTTTACTATATTAAACTTGTGTTGTGTGTGTGCATGTGTGTGTGTCTGTGTGTGTGTGTGTGTGTGCAGCTGGCTGGTGGTGAAGGACTCGTTCCTGCTGTACATGAAGCCCGACTCGGGCGCCATCTCCTTTGTGATGCTGTTTGACAAAGAGTTCAGCATCAAGATGGACTCCAGCGACACGGAGACCAAACACGGCGTCCGCGTCGACAGTCTGTCCAGGTGGGTGACGCCCACGGGTGCTTTGACGTAGCTGCTTCTTTAAGGCAATTAATTTAATTTAAGGCACTTAATCAATGAAGGAGGAACAGCAAAATATTTGAGGGGCAACTTTTGCCGAATGACACTAATGACACTTACTTAATGTCGAGAGTATTTACCCAAAAATAAATTAAATGCTCTTGACAAAGGTCCGGTGGGGCTGAAACATTGGTATCATCAAGAAGTTGTGATGCTGAGCAAGAGCATAGTGCGATAGCTATCTTTTTTAAGTCTGATTTGCTCTCTTTTCACATGCATTTGGAATAAAATTGAGAATATTAAATGTCTTATTAAGTACAAAGGTACATCGTGAAGTATTTTATTTATTTATGAGTCTCCATGAATGAACTACCACCTACAGAGAGTGTGTGTGTGTGTGTGTGTGTGTATGTCTGTGTGTGTGTGTGTGTGTGTGTGCGTGTGCGTGCGTGCGTGTGTGTGTGTGCGTGTGTGTGTGCATGTGTGTGCGTC
>NC_048428.1:21772624-21773834 GCF_013103735.1 Etheostoma cragini
TACACACATATTTAAGCACTTATTCTTTTTCTTTCTTCGTTGATTGTCTTTTTTAATTCAGTTGCTTGTTTTATGTGTCGTGCGTTTGACTATGTAAAGTTGTACAGTATGGTCCTATTTATTTCTGCAGCCTCTTGGCCAGGTCATGTTTGTAAAGGTTTGTATTTTTTTAAATAGAATAAAAGGTGAGAAAAGGAGGAAACCAGAGAGGGGAAAATCCATCTATTTGTGACGTGTTCACGGTGTGTGTTGCTCCCCAGGTTGAGTCCAGAGATCTTCCTGAAGAGGCCGGTTGTCGAAGGCAACCGCTGGCGTCTGGACTGCATCCTGAAACGCAAAGCGGTGAGCGAGCACGAAATCACGAGCCTCGCCACAGAGACAGAGGGACACAGAGGGAAAACGGGCTCTCTTTAAACGCTACGTTAGCTCGTTAGCAAGCTAGACGCCAAAAAAAGAAATTTTCCGACACCATTTGTTCCGTTCCCGATAGCGATTCCGATACTCGAGCTTGCATTTTGGCTTCTACATCACCGAGTACAGAGCCAATACCAGCCTGTTAACAAATACAAATATTTTCTTAACAGCTGTATACTACTAACCAGAGGTGGGTAGTAACGAGTTACATTTACTCGAGTAAGTTTTTGAAAAAATTGTCCTTCTAGAAGTAGTTTTAAATGCTCATACCCTATACTTTTACTTGTACTTGAGGAAGTCAGTGAAGAAGTGTTTGTGTGTCCACAGCAACAAGGAGTGCGGATATTTGTGATGCTGTACAAGGAGGTGGAGTTGGCGCTGGGCATCAACTCGGGGTACAGCAAGAGGACGCTGCTGCAGCTCCACCCCAACATCAAGGTGAGCGTCTCCGGGACAGACGTGTCTCCGCACGCTTGTCATGCGTCCACGTGTTCCCCGTCTCAATCCGAGTCTTTTCTCCTCCGACAGGTCATGCGTCACCCGAACCACGTCTCCTCCGCCGTGTACCTGTGGGCGCATCACGAGAAGATCATCGTCATCGACCAATCAGTGGCCTTCGTCGGAGGAATTGACCTCGCGTACGGCCGCTGGGACGACAGGGAACACCGGCTGACGGACGTTGGGAGTGTTACACGCGCGCAGTTGGAACAGGTCTCTTTCTGTCACACACACACACACACACACACACACACACACACAGACACACAGACACACAAAGACATGAACACACGCACGC
>NC_048428.1:21773934-21775420 GCF_013103735.1 Etheostoma cragini
ACGCACGCATGCATGCAAGCACATGCACACACACTCACACACACACAAACACACACACACACACAAACACAAAGACATGAACACACGCACGCATGCATGCAAGCACATACACACACACACACACACACACCTGCCCTCTGCCTCTTTGTCTCTCTCTCGTGCGTACACACACACAGGAGACCCTTTAGGTAACTAGGGGAAGTATTTTAACTAACCAACGGATATCAGCATGAAAACGTCCCAAACATTTGATTGCTGACATTAAGGGCGTTTTCACACCCAACTCATTTTGTTCGGACTTTATGACTTTTCAGTTAGGTTCGAAACCCCAAATTGCAGCTGAAAAAGCTTCCTCTGACCACGGTCCGGATCAAAAGACCAACCTGAGACACGGTCCGGATCAAAAGACCAACCTGAGACACGGTCCGGATCAAAAGACCAACCTGAGACACGGTCCGGATCAAAAGACCAACCTGAGACACGGTCCGGGTCGTTTATAGTGTGAAAACACCTCGGACTTTCAGACCGACAATTTCCAGACCGGTTCGGCCCGGCAGCTAAGTACAACATGTTGTGAAATTCTGTTATACTTACAGTATAGCTGTAGTAAAACTAAAATGACACTTGACACAAAGACCTCCGCCGAGGCCAAACCCCCTGTCTTGCAATATTAACGCAAGGGAAACATGATTTTTGTATCTGTTCTGTGATTCTGATCTGCTCCAAAAGGCCAAGGGTTCTTCCTCGGATTATAATTAATTACGACATGCATTGAAAAGGTCTCGAATTCCATCTATTAATCAAAATTAGCTTTTATGTTGACTCAACCCAGATTACCGCTGACCTTGTTTAAATGATCATCAGGCTGAAGCGACCTCCTCCAACACGGCTGCCCCCGCCAACGGCAGCGGGGGCGTCTCCTCAAAAAACGGGAGGGGGATCTTCACCGTGACGGACCCGGTGGACCAGCCCAGGCTGAGAGGTGTGGGGAAGGCGAGGAGGAGCAGGTTCAGCATCAGGAGACACCTGCAGAAACACGGGCTGGCCCACGCCGACAGCGACAGCGACCTGGAGAGCGAAGAGCGTGAGTCTTAGATGAATTTATTATCATTTAGTATCATACCATAGTTTAGATAATAGGTGTTTATTTGTGTTGATGGTGTATTGGAGCTGTAGTCTTGTCATGTAGTCTTCCATTGTCAGACCCTCCCCCACTGCTCTGCACAGGAGGGTCTAACGAGTCCTCACAGCATTCCTTGATGGGAGAAAAACTGGTTTATTGGCAATTTTTAAAACCAATCACAATCATTTTGGCCGGGGCTAAGCGCCGGACGGAGCCACGGTGCCGCTGCTAAATAGTCTCAGGAAGGAACTTGTTTTGGTGGAACATGTATAAGTAGTTTTAGTTTTAGACAGATAGTCTAGCTAGCTGTCTGGATTTACCCTGCAGAGACCTGAGGACCAGGTAACCATAGTCCTCAGATTG
>NC_048428.1:21775520-21781177 GCF_013103735.1 Etheostoma cragini
GATAGTCTAGCTAGCTGTCTGGATTTACCCTGCAGAGACCTGAGGACCAGGTAACCATAGTCCTCAGAAATCCACCGGGAGTTAGAACGCCGACACAAAGAAAGAGGAAGGTAACGGATATTTGGCCAAAGAGAGTGAAAGTCCGGCGGCAACAGACTGGGGCGATAGACTGGAGCTCCACACATAGAGTCCACGCTCAGACACGTTTTGGCTCATGTGCTACCAGAACATCGGCTATATATGATCCAGGTCTATATGCAACATGTATAATATAGGCTAGTTGTGTTGTAGCACTCAAGATCGGTCTTGGTCTCAAGAAGGTCTCGTCTCAGAATCGAGCGCCATTTTACGTCGTTTCGCCTGGGCCTCGGATGAAGAAGACTCGGGGACGTCGCTACCTTGCCTGTGTATCTGATTCATGCCTATGGGTTAGAACCTGTGTTTTAACCCATCCTATCCCATAAGCCTCGGTGTGGATGGCATGGTGGTCTCAACGCCTAGCAAAAGATCTCGAGCCCAGGCACTGATTGTCTTTGGGTGGTGTTCCCTGTTTATTATAAAAGTAGAAAATATTCGTATTTCACACAAAAAAAACAGTACTTCACCCAGTGTGGCTGATTACTAACGTGCAGTGGAGTGGGCGCTCACGGCTACGGTGAGAACCGTGAGTTCCCCGCCATCCACACCTTCATCTCTCGGGTTGCCACACCTGTAAATACACCTTTTTCCCAGTGACGCACCACAACTAATTCAATACTCTGCCAAGTGGCTAAAACAAACAACTAAATTAACCTAATGAAAAAGGTGGATACAAACGGCTCCTACGACGTGCAAACAATAACTTCACTTATATCTAATTTGAGTTTTTTCACCTGACTCCATGGTCTCAACCCCTTAAAGTCTTGTCTCGGTCTCGGTGCACTCTGGTCTTGGTGATGACATGGTCTTGGTCTAGGTGGTCCTGAGTAGCAGTGATGGCCTCCATGTGTGCTGCGATCTCAGTGTTTGTGGCCACTCTGTTCAGGTTGGTCCAACAGCGTCAGCAGCCAACACAACCTGATCCCCAGCAGGCTGGCGGAGCTGAGGACGCCCGCTCTGATTGGCCAGTGTCAGGCTGGTGAGTCGCCCGGGGGGGTGCAGCTCGCCTCCTGGTGTGCTTTGCTGTGGTTTTAAACTGCACTGAACGGCCTTTGGTTTTCTGTGTGCGAGTTTGAAGTCCCTTTTCCTCCAATGTGTCAAAGGTCAATTCAGAAAATGTGTCTTTCCTTCTGATATCTTCCATGTCTATCTTTTTATTGACATGAGCATTAGTTTTGTATTCAATCAGACTCAACTACCATTTAGTTTTCACATAATTATTCAGTATAGAAGCACTGAAAAGCAGAAAATGACCATTTTAATAGTCCAAATGTTCAAGGCTTTTCAGTCAAGCACAAATGTGAAATATCTGTTGGTTTGCTCAAAAACGCTGCTCAAAAAGCGAAACCTGCAGCGGTGTCGCTGTTGCCAGAGAGAGACATGAGGCAGAGCTGCAGCCTGTAGTGTCTTTGTCTCTGTGCTGGCACACGGCACGTGTCCCTGCTGCAGTAAAACAGGCGCCGCGGGTTTTATTAGCTGCTGTTTGTGTGCCAGGCTCGTCTCTGTTTGTCCTGATGTGTGATAGACGGGAAGTGTCAGACACAAACTTAAAAATAGTCAGAAAAAACAACCCATGTTTTTCTTGTTGTTGTTTTTTTAATCACTCTCCAGTTGCTCCCATCATGCATCTGAATGTATTGCAGGTAAGTGAAATGATTGAGACGATGCATGTCTCTGCACCGCATGTCTCCCGGAGCTTTTTCCGAAATGTCTCCTGCGGTTCTGTCTTTCCTCCAGCTGCTGTTTTATCTCTGTAAAAGTGCTGTCAAAGCGTTTTCCAAACACCGGTGTATAACTGTCAAAGTCAGCGTGGTGCAGACGGCGTGCTGTAAACACGCTGCACCATGGCACAGCTGCTTCACAGCCCCCATTTTAAAGGAGGAAATAGTACCGGGGACTATTGTCAGCGGCGGATGAATCCACATTTGGTGCTCCTGTGTAGCAGCGGGACAGTGTGTGTGATTGAGTCAGAAGAACCTACAGTGTGTGTGATCAGGGTGATGAAGGAGCAGGTGACCCAGTGCAACAGTGTTGTGTGTTTTTATGGCACAGAGGACAAAGAGCTATCAGGGCAATTTATCTATAAAGCACAATTCAGACCCAAAGGCAATTTAATGGGCTTTACATAAGCATTCGTCTTGCATTGCCAGACCTGTCTGGCTACACCACAGATGCATTCTGGGAGAGGAGAATAGGAGATAGGGTAGTATTGGGTTGTATTTCTTTAAACCAATCACAATCGCCTTGTGCAGATACACTGAAAGTTGCTTCTGCGTGTTGGATTCTGAACCTGGAGACGGTGAGCAAGTCTCAGAATTGTGTTTAATCCGTCAGATCTTAAGATCTCAATTCCGATCAGAAAGTCCCAGGAACAAAAACCTGGACTAGGCTAAGTGGTTTAACCCTCCTGTTGTCCTCGGGTCAAATTTGGCCCACTTTCAAAAAGTTTCTTTATCAGAAATGTGGGTTTCTTTCAACCACGTTGTCAAAAAAAAAAGTTCCCTACAACGCTCATAACAAGTGGAATAAGCGATCAGTTCACTACTTTCATTACGTTTAGTTTAAAGCAATTTAACAGCATTGAGAAAAAATGATTAAAGAACACAAAAAAGTGGGGAAAAATGTCAGAAAAAGCTTCAAAAATGTTGGGTAAAAAAAACGTGAAAAAGTGCAGAAAAAAATTGATAAAACGGAAAAAGTGACTTTTAATTTTTAAATTTAGACCCAGAAAAACAAAAGTTGCACGATCGATATCCGACAACACAAGGCTTAGCCCTCATGTAGTCCTGGGTCAATTTGACCTTTTTTTGTTTTCTCATAGAAAAGTGAGCCGTCAAAATAAGCGCCGAAAATGTCAACATTAAAAATATCAAAAAACTTTGGAAAAAACATCTAAAACACAACGTACAACATTGAAAAAGTCAGAAGAATATGGCGAAAATAAGCAATAATAATGTTGAAAAAACAAGGGTTAAATTTTCCTGGAGGGTTTCTAGTGTAGTTTTCACTGCATTGTACTGGTGATGAACACTGCCTCTTTGTGTGTGTGTGTGTGTGTGTGTGTGTGTGTGTGTGTGTGTGTGTGTGTGTGTGTGTGTGTGTGTGTATATGTGTTTTAGGAAGCGGCTCGGTGTGCAGTCTGCACACGGGGGTCGGGGAGTTGTTTGGAAACACGCGGTTCTGGCACGGTAAAGACTACTGCAACTTTGTGTTCAAGGACTGGATTCAGCTGGACAAACCGTTCGATGGTAGGCACCGGGGTGGGGGGGTCGGGGGGGTCGGGGGGGGTCCCCCGACGCCTCCCGATAAGACATCATCACGATACCTATGCCATGATACGATATATTGCTATTTTAAACATATTGCAATATTCTGCAATACACTACACTTGATAACCCTTTTTTTCCAGCTTCTAATTTTCCCCCAATTTCAAATGACGTCCCCAAAAGGAAACCTATCAACATCTGTTTCATCCGAAAAGGAGCAATTTTTGATTTCTTTAAACCGATCACAATCGTCATGGCTGGAAATTAAAAAAAACTACATCCCTCGACTATAAAGGTTTAACCCTCCTGTTGTCCTCGGGTCTTTTTCCCTGTTTTTGTGCCCTATATTTATAATGTTATTCATGTTTTACTGCTGTTTTACTCAGTGCTCAAATCCTCCTGTCGTCACGTTGAATCCTTAATCGAGAACAGTTTTTTTCCCTATCTCCAAACAGCATTTTTATATTTATTTTGTGTGCATGATGCACGTACGGTGACCGCTGTTCCCCTTAACCCCCGTGACGGTATGTTACGTCGTAGGTTCCGCGCCCAGATGGCACGTTTGATTACGTTACTAACAAAAAAAAAGAAAGAGGAAAGAAGAGAACGTGATCCAGACGGATGATTCCGGTGTTGAAACGTCGTTGCTGTGGACCGTTAAGCTCCCAGTTTAACCGGGTAATCTAACCAAGAGTCCTGTCCTGCTCACGTTGATGTTTCTGCTCTGCACAGACTTCATAGACAGACACACAACTCCCAGAATGCCTTGGCACGACATCGCCTCTGTGGTTCATGGGAAAGCAGCTCGAGACGTGGCCAGACACTTCATCCAGCGCTGGAACTTCACGAAGGTCAGAGCTCTGAGACGACTTGTCCACTAATCTGGCGTTTTGTTCTTTTTGATGCTTTTCCATCCTGAACGAGCGTCCTATGAGCACATCTCTGGGATTTAAAGTGGTGCTTTTGCCGGATTCCTTGTGGAGAAACTCAGTTTTGCACATTGCAAATCTTGCGAGTGGTAGTCGAAGTGGAATGTGTTTAATCGAGGACAGATCTATAGCGTACTGAATGAGGGATTAACATAAGACTAAATGTTGGGCTTCCTGTTGCTGAGCCGTTGAGCAAGACGCTAACGCCGATCCAGAGAAAAGGCATTCAAATATGAAGTCATGAAATTGGATTCATGGAAGAAACAACAGAAGAATTAGGGCTGCATCTGACGATTAGTTTCACTGCTGATTAATCTGTTGATTATTTTCTGGATTAATCAATTCATTGTTACATTACATGTCATTTAGCTGACGCTTTAATCAGAAGCGGCTTAGAATTGCTATATATCCGAGGTTGCAGGTTAAGTGCCTTGCTCAGGGACACATTAGTTGATGTATCACACACGCTAGAAAAACAGGAATCGTGTTGTGCGTCACTTCATAAGATGACCCCAGTTTAACTCTATAGTCTGCAGCCGTGCACGTCGCCGGACGAGGACTCTGCGGCGCTGCTCTGTGTCACCTGTGTGTCACTCTCTGCTCTGTGTCACCTGTGTGTCACTCTCTGCTCTGTGTCTCTCCCAGCTGGTGAAGGCGAAGTACACTTCCCTGTCGTACCCGTACCTGCTGCCCAAGTCTCACACCACGGCTGCAGAGCAGCGCTACCAAGTCCCCAACTGCATCCACGCCAGAGTGCAGGTGGGTTCTGATGAAGTTTCATGTCTTCAGTAGGGGGAGTAAGTGCAATGTATTGCAGTTATCAAGTGCACTATAATAACATGGATAATAACATGGATAATAACATGTAACATGGATAATAACATGGATAATAACATGAATAATAACATGGATAATAACATGTAACATGGATAATAACATGAATAATAACATGAATAATAACATGTAACATGGATAATAGCATGGATAATGACATCTAACATGGATAATAACATGGATAAAAAGATGTAACATGGATAATAACATGAATAATAAGATGTAACATGGATAGTAACATGGATATAAGATGTAACATGGATAGTAAAAGGGATAATAACATGGATAATAACATGGATAATAACATGGATAGTAACATGGATAATAACATGGATAATAAAATGGATAATAACATGGATAATAACATGTAACATGAATAATAACATGGATAATAACATGTATAATAACATGTATAATAACATGGATAATAACATGAATAATAACATGTATAGTTCATACACAAAACAGGCTTTAACTACGCATCTGCATA
>NC_048428.1:21781277-21783777 GCF_013103735.1 Etheostoma cragini
TGTAACATGGATAATAACATGTAACATGGATGATAACATGTAACATGGATAATAACATGTAACATGGATAATAACATGGATAATAACATGTATAATAACATGGATAATAACATGGATAATAACATGAATAATAACATGTATAGTTCATACACAAAACAGGCTTTAACTACGCATCTGCATACGTTCTTCTGATCTTCAGTTTTTATTTCTTATATGCTAACGCAAGATAAGTCAAGCTTTTTTTCTTTTATTATTTTTAAATATCACTGATTTATTAGTATGTCGTGTAGAGTTTGGTCAGAAAGAGCAGAAATAAGAGAAGTGCTATCACATTGCAGCGTCTCAAGAGTCAAACACAAACATTTAGTCCCAGATGAAACTAACATTCCTGTTTGCAAAGTGCAAGTTGAAGCTTTTATTTACACATTAACATGTAAAATAACATGGATTATATGTAACATGTAACATGAAAATAACATGGATAATAACATCTAACATGGATAATAACATTGGTTATAACATGTAACATGGGTAATAACATGTAACATGGATAATAACATGTAACATGGATAATAACATGGTTAATAACATGTAACATGGATGATAACATGTAACATGGATAATAACATGTAACATGGATAATTACATGGATAATAACATGTAACATGGATAATAACATGTAACATGGATAATAACATGGATAATAACATGTAGCATGGATAATAACATGTAACATGGATAATAACATGAATAATAACATGTAACATGGATAATAACATGGATAATAACATGTAACATGGATGATAACATGTAACATGGATAATAACATGTAACATGGATGATAACATGTAACATGGATAATAACATGTAACATGGATAATAACATGTATAATAACATGTATAATAACATGGATAATAACATGGATAATAACATGTATAGTTCATACACAAAACAGGCTTTAACTACGCATCTGCATACGTTCTTCTGATCTTCAGTTTTTATTTCTTATATGCTAACGCAAGATAAGTCAAGCTTTTTTTCTTTTATTATTTTTAAATATCACTGATTTATTAGTATGTCGTGTAGAGTTTGGTCAGAAAGAGCAGAAATAAGAGAAGTGCTATCACATTGCAGCGTCTCAAGAGTCAAACACAAACATTTAGTCCCAGATGGAACTAACATTCCTGTTTGCAAAGTGCAAGTTGAAGCTTTTTATTTACACAAGTGTTTTCCTGTCGTCCCTCCCTCGACTCGCCGGTCCCCGTTCCCTCAGATCCTCCGCTCGGCCGGGGACTGGTCCGCTGGCATCAAATACCACGAGGAGTCCATCCACAACGCCTACGTCAGCACCATCCAGAAGAGCCAGCACTTCATCTACATAGAGGTACTCAACCGTCTCCTGCACAGCCGGTTAACCCTCGTGTTGTCTTCCTGTCAAAACATCAGAAAATCTACAAGTTCCTTTTCATTGGTCTTTTTAACTTTTTCTCAAGTTTCTGACACTTTTTTTCAATGTCTGTCGCTTTTTGAGGTTTAACACACTACATAACACTGACTTAACCCTCATGTTGTCCTCGGGTCAAATTGACCTGTTTTATATCAATGTTGTCTTTAATTACCCAAAAGAACATGATTGAATGCTCTTTGGGGTGATTTTGATGGGTCATCTTGGGGCGTCTTATTCAATTTTATAGCATTTGTAAAACAAATGGAAGTGTTTTTGAAATAGTATTGAGTAAAAGTTGACATATTCCAGTCTGTGATTATCATCAACATCCATTCCTTTAATTTTAGTCTCAATAATTCCTAATTTCTGCTTTTCTAACTCAACAATTAGGTATAATTTCCTCATGTATTGACCATAAATTTCAAAAATAACTGTAAAACTAAAGTTATTCACCCTCGTGTTGTCCTTCCCATGTCAACCATGGGGGGACAAAACGCTTTTTTGACATTTTTGTCACTTTTTAAATGTTGTGGGTGCTTTTTTTTAAATGTTTTTTTCAGAGTTATTTGATATTTCTAATGCTGACATTTTCAGCTTATTTCAAACGCCCATTTTTTGTGACAAAAAAACTGAAAACCGGTCAAATTTGACCCGAGGACAACATGAAGGGTTAAGAAATCAGATCACTGCAGAAAGCCAACGGCAAACCACTTAGGTGCGTGCTGAATAAAACCCTGAGGCATCCCAAAATGACAACATTATACCTGCAAGGGTTGGCATGCTTTTCTTTTGAAAAAGCTGGGTCACAGAACTAACCCAGCTTTTAATATTGACAAGTAACGGGACACCAGTTGTGTGTATTAATCCTCGTGTTGTCTTCCCGTCAACCATTAAAAAAGTATTTTTTTGTCAACACTATTATCGCTTTTTCTGACTTTTTTGTCACTTTTTCAATGTTGGGGGTGCTTTTTTTGTGTGTTTTTTCCAACGTTATTTGATATTTCTAATGTTGACATTTTGTTTGTGATGAAAAAAACTGAAAACGGGTCAAA
>NC_048428.1:21786008-21790611 GCF_013103735.1 Etheostoma cragini
CATCATACACACACATACATACCCATCATACACACACATGCATACCATCATACACACACATGCATACCATCATACACACACATGAATACCATCATACACACATACATTCCATCATACACACACATACACACCATCATACACACACATGCATATACCATCATACACACACATGCATATACCATCATACACACATACACACCATCATACACACACATGCATATACCATCATACACACACATGCATATACCATCATACACACACATAAATACCATCATACACACATAAATACCATCATACACACACATACATACCATCACACATACACACCCTCATACACACACATGCATATACCATCATACACACACATACATACCATCACACATACACACCCGCATACACACACATGCATATACCATCATACACACACATACATACCATCACACATACACACCCTCATACACACACATGCATACCCATCATACACACACATGCATACCCATCATACACACACATGCATACCATCACACACACACACATGCATACCCATCATACACACACATACATACCATCACACACACACACATGCATATACCATCATACACACACATGGATACCATCATACACACACATGCCCATCCTGATATTGATCTTAGAAGATGTGAGTGTGAGATCTGGTGTAGCAGCGCCGCCTGCTGGAGGACTCTGGGATGTCACTGGTCTCCCTGTTCCCTCGTGTTCCTGCAGGTTCTGCCAACATCAACGACCGGAGCATGCTGGGAAAGAGAGACAGCGAGGTGGCCGTGATCGTGGAGGACTCGGAGACGGTTACCGCGGTGATGGACGGCCAGGAGTACCAAGCTGGAAAATACGCTCTGCAGCTCCGCCTTGAGTGCTTCAAGTACTGAAACATCCTGTCTCTCTGTCTGTCTGTCTGTCTGTCTGTCTGTGTCTGTCTGTCTGTCTGTCTGTCTGTGTCTGTCTCTCTGTCTGTCTGTCTGTCTGTCTGTCTGTGTCTGTCTGTCTGTCTGTCTGTCTGTGTCTGTCTGTCTGTCTGTATGTCTGTCTGTCTGTCTGTCTGTCTGTCTGTCTGTCTGTCTGTCTGTATGTCTGTCTGTCTGTCTGTCTGTCTGTCTGTCTGTCTGTCTGTCTGTCTGTCTGGTGCATCTTTGCAGACATAAATTAAGGTGATAGTTAAAAGATATTTAACATGATGTAAGAGAAATTTAGGGGACAGAGACATCGTGCATCAACACTCATACAGAATGCAAAAGAAAAACACAGGTTCATCAAATCAGACTTAAAAACTCTCGTCTCACTTAAAGCCTGTTTGAATAACAGCTGATTTCAGAAGAGTCAACAGAATTTGAACAACGTCAAATGATTCGAACACTGACAGTATCAAAGGGTCTGCAGTGATGAAGACTGGTCCCACAGGCCGAAGATGTCAGATCCGAGTTTATTGGACTTCTTCCTCCTTTAAGTGTCGTCATCACGTCTGCTTCTTGTTGCCTAACATCACAGCTCGCAACATCCTGCTCAGTTTCACCATTTCCCTTTCTGGTGTCCTCTGTGTGTCAAGATATCTCTTAACCTCCCCTTCTCTCTCTCTCTCTCTCTCTCTCTCTCTCTCTCTCTCTCTCTCTCTCTCTCTCTCTCTCTCTCTCCCCCCACTGAAATGTTTGTTTGTTTGCGAGTGTGAAAAAGTTCTCCCACAATCCTGAATCCATCTTGTACCGAGTTCATGTTCTCTTGACAAACTTTGTCTTGTTTCTCTCGTTCTCTCTCTCTTTCTCTCTCCATTTCCGTCTCTCTCTCTCTCTCTCTCTCGCTGTCTCTGTCTCTCTATCTTGCCTCAGGGTGATTTTGGGCGCTCACACCGATCCCTCCATCGACGTGTCGGATCCCGTCAGTGACCAGTTCTACAAGGAGGTCTGGATGGCCACCAGCGCTCGCAACGCCTCCATCTACCAGAAGGTCCGTGAGATGTTCATGTCACAAAATCACAATCAGAATCAGAAAAAATGGGTTATTTCAGTAATATATATACATATATATATATATGTATATGTATGTATATTTATACACTTAGTATATCGAACCAAATAAATAAAAATTTTACAACTTCAACCCCAAATCGCACCGAGTCTAACGAACCACAGGTTGAAAGCAAAGCGCCCTTAAACCGAAGTTCAGAACCAGTTCCTCGATACAAATCCCTTGGTTCTCTCTCTGACTTGTCCGTCCGTCCGTCCTCTTCTCTTCAGGTGTTCCGTGTTCTTCCGTCCAGCGACGTTCGAAACATCCTGGAGCTAGAGGGCTACCTGGCCAAGCCGGGCCTGGACCGGGAGGACCCGGCCAAGGCTCACGAAGAGCTGAAGAAGATCCGCGGCTTCGTGGTCCAGTTCCCTCTCCAGTTCCTGTGCGAGCAGAACCTGCTCCCCCCCATCGGCTCCAAGGAGGCCATGGTGCCCATGGAGACCTGGACCTGAGACAGAGCGACCCACCTGTGTGTTCATGTGTTCACGCGCTGCTTGTGGAAGACTTGCAGGCTGATTATGTCCACTCTGGGGCCAGTTTGGAGGTCATATTGGCTGAAAATAGCTGAACCGCCCCCGTTTCAAGGTTTATATTTATTTACTCCTTTAAACGTTTTTTTAAAGTTACGACAACGACCAACGAGCCTCCCAGGCAAGGGGTTTTCTTAGTCTCTGCACTACAGTGGTTCCCAACCCGTGGCCTGCGGACTAACACTGGCCCGTTGCACATTTGCTGCTCAAATGTAATTTGAAAGCTGAAGGAAAAAGCCGAATGATAATTACAACTGGTGTTTGTGCGGTTAATACCTTGATTTTGGCGCAGTCTGGCCGGGCATCTTTCCACAGAAACATTATCCGTCTGAACTACAACACCTTTGGAGTTTAAAGGATAGCTCGAGAGTCGCTGTACCGTATAACGCTTGGTCATGAGATGCAAACGTCTGACCTTCTTATGCCAAACTGCCCCTGCGCGGTTCGGCTCGACTCACTTTTGGTACCAGTAGTTTTCTCTATTTCATGTTTTTACGGCAGATATTACCGTAGTAGTAGTTGTACAAACCGTAATTTTCCTTTAAAATGTTGTTTGGAGTCACAGCTGCTGGTCCCAGAAGATGATGGGATTCAGCTGCGGCCTGAGAGGAAACTCCAAGAGCGTGACATGTTCTCATTATTTCCACAAAGAGCTTGAGTTTTTGTTCTGATCACCAGCTGAATTTGCAGCATTGGCAGCCAAAGTGACTTCCAAAATGGCATCGGCTGAGGTTGTGACCAAAGCCTCTGTAACAGCAGTGCCGCTGAATGCGCGTGAACAACATCCCACTCGCTTGGCTAAATCTCACTTTCCTTAAATTGCATCCCTGGTTCCTCCACTTGCTTCCCTTCCTCGCGTCCCGGTCTGTCCCACGGAGGAAACATGGGAGAGAAGCAAGGCAATCATCTGTGACAAGAAGAAACAAGGAATCGTTTTTTTAGAAGGACGAGACGTCCATTTTTCTGAAGCGTTACATGAATTTGTCAGCTGTTTGGGTGGAGTCGGCAACGGCTTTTTGCTGCACGGCTTCCGGGAAGGCTGCTCTCTGTATCCTCAATCATAGCTCCTCTGACTCTGTGTCTCCTCCATTGTAGCTCCTCTGACTCTATGTATCCTCGATCGTAGCTCCTCTGACTCCATGTATGCTCGATCATAGCTCATCTGACTCTATGTATCCTCGATCTTAGCTCATCTGACTCTATGTATCCTCGATCGTAGCTCCTCTGACTCTATGTATCCTCAATCATAGCTCCTCTGACTCTATGTATCATCGATCCTAGCTTCTGTCACTCTATGTATCCTTGATCTTAGCTCCTCTGATTCTATGTATCCTCGATCATAGCTCCTCCAACTCTATTTATCCTCGAGCTAAGCTCCTCTGACTCTATGTATCCTCGATCATAGCTCCTCTGACTCTATGTATCCTCGATCATAGCTCCTCTGACTCTATGTAGCCTCAATCATAGCTCCTCTGACTCTATGTAGCCTTGATCATAGCTCCTCTGACTCTATGTATCCTCGATCATAGCTCCTCTGACTCTATGCATCTTTGATCATAGCTCCTCTGACTCTATGCATCCTCGATCATAACTCTTCTGACTCTATGTAACCTCAATCCTAGCTCTTCAGAAAACCCTTCACCCTCTATCCTCAATTAATGTCCTCAGAGAAACCTTCACCCTCTATCCTCGCTCATAGCTCCTCAGAGATCCCTCCTCCATCCTCCCTCTATCCTTGCTCCTCGGGGCAGCAATAAGGGCTTTGAGACGGCCTTCGCGAAGGAGGGATACAGCGACTTCAGGTGCAGGCGAGGAGATTATCAATTAAGAGAAGGGAAATTCAGCCGTTTTTATTGGGAAATCGTGGAGACTCCTATTAAGACACATTGTTGTTAAAAAACACACACACGCGCAAACACACGTACACACACGGAGAGAAGTGGACCGGCAGACGCCGAACTCCACAACCCTGCCGTCGTGTTTACAAGAAGGAAAAATGGAGGTGATCAACTCCGAGGCCTCAACAGCCTCACCCC
>NC_048428.1:21790621-21794046 GCF_013103735.1 Etheostoma cragini
CCCCCCCCCCCCCCCGCACCCCTTCACCAACAAGCAAAATAAACTGCTCGCTCCGTCATTCTCCAACAACACTATGACTCTTCTGTGTTGAGAGTTTGACAAAGACACTAAGAGAGAAAGAAGGAGAGAGAGAGAGAGAGAGACTTTAATGGACGGCGGTGAGGAGCCGTCAGCCGTCTCGTAACACTGACGACCGCCTTTTTAACATTAACGTCAAACAGTAAATCACAAGTGCCAAAGATGATGTTAATACAAGACAATCGTTCGTTTACATTCCTCACGCTGTGGGTTCCTCGTTCAGCCTTAAGTGACCTGTTTTCACTCTCTGACCTGGTCTTTGTAGTTCTTTTGGTGACGCTTTATTTTACAGGTCTGCAACTTCCTGGGAGGTTTTCTGGAAAGAGTTGTAATTCGGAAGTAACAACAGACTCGGGGGAAATGTGTTTCTTTTTATATACCCAAGTAAAAATGTGTACGGGAGCGTAGAGCTGCCACGCCTGAAACAGAAAAACCTATCAGTGCACGTTAGTGGCCTGCGTATATAATAACTACATTTGTTTATCAAGTTATAAGACGTAAAGTTTCAGTAATGATCCTATCACTCACTAAAACTAACACTAACACTGAATCTTGAACCACGTTAAAGGCATTTTTGATTTATTAGAATATTTTGGACAGTTCACGTCAACCCCGAATTGTTGTTTATTAGAAGTAAGTGTATTAAAATGTTCATTTTCTCTTTGAATATTTGGCCCAATTAATTGCACAGTGCGTGCAAACACTCCTGCAGATGATGTAATGACAGAAGTTATAAGGGGAAAAGTTTTACCTTATAACAATAAATTATAACTTGATAAGTTTGTATGTTGTAAAAACACGACAACATCTTGTCATCACGTAACAAATGTTATGTTTTTGAGGCGTGCCAGTACTACGCTTTTGTAAATATATTGCATACTTATAATGGAAACTTTACTCTCCATATGATAGTTTTTTGCCTGTAGACAGATTTCTTTGCCCAGACTAAAAGACCCGAAATTACACTTTCAGTTATTGACAATTATGAAGGTACAAATACTACAGATTACAGACTTGAATGAAGTGTTAGGGTTCTTGTTTTTAAAACTACATTACCCACAGATTCATGCATTAAAAAGTATATCATGTATATTACAATGCTGCGTTTCATTCACAGTGGGAACTCTTTAGCAACTAAAACATTGAAGCTTCTGGGAGAAGTTTTCCCCGAATGACCAAAAAATCAGTTTCTGCAGGTTTAAGACATCGATTAGTTTATTAAAGATTAAGATTTATTTTAGAAGTTAGAAACATCGGTGTGCAGCGTTCACACGGCTTTGGTCGTCTTAATTTTTTTGGCACTTTTGCCGCTTTTCCTCATGTTTTGTAAATAGTTTTGACACTTTTGTCACTTTTTTTCAAGCTTTTACGACGTTTTTTGTCACATTTTTTCCAAGTTTTTTATCGAGTCTTTTTTTCCACGTCGTTTAAAGCTTTTTCAACAAGTTTTTTTGTCACTTTTTTTGACGTCTTTGTCGATTTCGTCAGCACTTTATGTGAAGTTTTCTTTTTCATTTTTGTCCTTTTTTTCGACATTCTTCTGTCATTTGTTTTCTCAAATGCCACACAAGTGAATACAACACCCAAATTTAAGTAAAGTACCGAACTGCTCATTTATTTTGCTTGTGAAGAGCCTTGCATGGAACCATCCATGATTACTATTTTTTGACAATTTGGTTGAAAGAAGACATCTTTGATGTAAAAACATTTAGAAAATGGGTCAAATTTGACCCGAGGACAACAGGAGGGTTAAGTTGCGTCTAGATTTCCAATATTTAAAGCCATTTGAAACGCAGCATCGATGCTTCTCAGTCTTCCTCGTTGGTGTGTGAGCGATTTGCATGCAGCTGTTCTTTGCTATGAACTCCACCCAAAAGAAAAGCATTGGACGATGCTTACAGCGAAGACAGCAGTCTGTTAAAAAAAAGCATGAACTCTGCAGACTGAATGATTGCCTTCAAAGCCACGGACATTACTGATGCTAAACAGCGTGCCTGTCCAGATGCTGTGTGTCGTCCAGATGCACCTGAGCTTTCTCTACTGTTAATAATGATGAAAAATGGGACTTTAAATGTACTTTTAACCCTTGTGTTGTCTTCCCGTCCACCAGGAATTTTTGATCCTTCTGGATAAAAATTTGTGCAGTTTGTGTCACTTTTCTTTACTGTTTAAAAAAAAAAAAATCCATGGTCAATAAACCTTTATTTAAATGAAATACCTATGAATGAAAATGAAAAATGGGAATTTAAATGTACTTTTAACCCTTGTGTTGTCTTATAAAAGTCACCATATGTTATGAAACCATTTCAATTTCTTTTTCAAATGCTTTGAAATTGACTAAAACACCTCAAACGTGACAAAAGTAACCATCAGTTGCACCTGCATGAATGTTGCATGGCTTCCATACACACAACGGGAATGCATCCATGTTATTTGGGGTAATATGGGTGTAAGAAACCCATATTTCTGATATAAAGATTTTTTTTTTAAATGGGTCAAATTGGACCCAAGGACAACACAAGGGTCGATCTCCCTCTCTACCTGTCTCTACCTCCTGTTCTGGTGCTTATCTCCCCCCCCCCCCCCCCCCCCCCCCCCCCAGAGATTACAAAGAGATGATGTCCTGCAAAATAGACGCCCGGCGGCTGGTCACGTGACGCCGACCACAGAGCTCCCTGGTCTCAGCGGCGGGTGGTAGTTGAGTTTCTCCGCACCGCGTCAACGGACAACATGTGTCGTTGGTTTCCTTTTTTCGGTGAGCAGCAGCTGGAGCTGATGTTACTGGACAGTTTTATTGAGGAAACTGATTGAGTCTTCGTGTTGACTCAGCAGATTGTGGTCCCATGTGGTCCCATGTGGTCCAAACCTGTCAACAACCCCCCGGGCCGGACTGTCACCTTAACCCTCATGTTGGCCTCGGGTTAAATTGACCGGTTTTCCTCTATAAATGTTCTGTTTAGTTACCCAAAATAACATGGTTGAACCCACACAACGCTCTTTAGGGTGATTTTGATGGGCAATTTTGGAGTGTCTTATTCAATTTTATAGCATTGTAAAACAAATGGAAGTGTTTTAGAAATAGTATTGAGTAAAAGTTGACATATTCCAGTCTGTGATTATCATCAACATCCATTCCTTTAGTTTTAGTCTCAATAATTCCTAATTTCTGCTTTTCTAACTCAAACATTAGGTATAATTTCCTATAAATGAGGTTTATTGACCATAAATTCCAAAAAATAACTGTAAAACTAAAGTTTATTTATGGTCAATTACTCAACACTATTTCAAAAACACTTCCATTTGTTTTACAATGCTATAAAATTGAATAAGACGCCCCAAAATTAATG
>NC_048428.1:21794146-21795288 GCF_013103735.1 Etheostoma cragini
CCCCCCCCCCCCCCCATCCGTCCAGCTCCAGTTTGTGCCTCTGTCCCAGTCACACAGAGAAGCGTCTGATTTTCCTAAAAATGCACAGCTGATGAGCTTTAAAGACACAGAGAATACTGTTATAAGGACCGCACCGCTGCTCTGGAGGTCTGGCTGCAATAATACAAATTGTTTCTATTTTGTAATCTAGCTTTTGGTCTTTCTGCAAAACACAAGCAGAATATCAATGAATGACTTTGCATGAAAATACAGAATATTGGAAGGTAACTAAACTAATTCATTACACTTGATGGATGCAGTGCATGTGTTTTTTGTTGCATCTGTAACTTTAACAGATATGTGTAGACAGTGAAGAGGGTGTGGCGCTCGCACCGTGGCTCCTCCCACCCTTTGATCCATCAACCAATAGATTTGAAAGCCCCTTCGACCAATGAGAATTGCACACCTGTTGCAGGTTAAACAGGGCTGAACCTCCAGTCTCCTATTCGATATCTCCTCGCTTTGTGAAGGCCGCCTCAAAGCTCTTATTCCTCAGCCCAAGGAGCGAGGGTGGAGGATGGAGGAGGGAGGATGGAGGATAGAGGAGGGATCTTTGAGGAGCTATGAGCGAGGATGCTTCTTCACGTAAACGGACATTTCAACCTCTCCGGGTTCAAAAATAACCTCGTGCACAGCTGTCAGTTTTCAGAAAAGTTCATTCACACGTGTGTCTAATCCGTCAAGAGCACTCCACACCTGTAGGGGGCGGTGTAAGGAGAAGCTCAAGCCCACGTTAGCCAATCAGAATCCCCCAAAAAGAGCAACAGCGTGTAAACAAAGGGCTCAAACGGAGAAGAACTCGCAGGAACTGGCCGCCAGTTGTTTACCCCGGAGAGGGGTCAGGTCCAGCCGCCGTCTTCAGATGAAGAAGAACTGTTGCAACGTGCCCAGTAGGAAACACCTTTTATTATGCAACTAGATCATGTTACGGTTTAAGGAGTCTTTGGGGGTTCATTTAGAACCGCAGCCAGTGTTCATAACAACCTGGTCCCACAGAATGACGTGAAATGACCACGGGCCCTTAGGGTGAGGGAGAGGGTCCTGGGTGGGTTCTGGGTGGGTCCTGGGTCCTGGGTGGGTTCTGGGTGGGTCCTGGGTCCTGG
>NC_048428.1:21795565-21795987 GCF_013103735.1 Etheostoma cragini
CTATAGCTCACTCTGGAGGTCCTGCAGCGCGTGTCATCCCCCATCTATCTCCATCCCCCCCCCTTCAAATGTCCACTGTCTCTGTCGAATAACGGGAAGAAGAAAAACAAATCATAATCTTCAAAAAATAAAAATTAAACCAACCAACCTCCTCACGCAGATTTTCGGCCTTTCACACTACTCACTACCGGAGTCGCTCCTAATGCTACGTCATGCTTCCTCTTATTGTTGTTATTATGTTCTTATTATTATTTTTGGGGGGGCAGTGGCTCAGTAGGGAGTTGGGTTGGGAACTGGAGGGTCGCTGGTTCAAGTCCCCGTATGGACCGAATAGAAGGGAGGGTGGATTGGTGGCTGGAGAGATGCCACTTCACCTCCTGGGCACTGCCAGGTGCTCTTGAGCAAGGCACCATACCCCCCCC
>NC_048428.1:21796027-21796573 GCF_013103735.1 Etheostoma cragini
CCCCCCCCCCCCCCACTCTGACATCTCTCCATTAGTGCATGTATAGGTCCTGAGCATGTGTGTGTGTGTGTGTGTGTGTGTGTAGTTTAGGACTGTGTGTGGTAATTTCATTAAACAGATTAAAAATTTAAAAATATATATATTTTTAGTTTATTGTCTTTAAAGTGTCCTTTTATCTATTTTTATTTATTTTCTTTCTAAAACTGCTGCTGGAATTTCCTCACGGGAGTCCTCCCAAAAGGATTAATAATTTTAAGGAAGAACATTTATTTATTTATAATACATTAGTCATTCACAAAGAAAATTGGTGTCCTGAAAAGTCGGATTTTTTAAAATTAAGGCTTTAAGATCAATTTCCAAAAAGTGTTTTTTTATTATTTAATGTTTCCGTCTGTACATGCGCTCAAGTCTCGACGCATGATTCCCTCCATGAGTGGAAAAACCCAAATGTGATTTGATTTAAGGGCAGCACAGACAGCAAGTTCTCAGGAAAACTGAAGCAGGGATGTCGTGCCAAGGCAGGTATTTCTCACACACACACACACA
>NC_048428.1:21796673-21798763 GCF_013103735.1 Etheostoma cragini
ACCTTAGTGGTCCCCTAATACTGTATCTGAAGTCTCTTTATATAGACCTTAGTGGTCCCCTAATACTGTATCTGAACTGGAGAGTGGGGTGTGGGCTTTACTAACTAACATGCTTTGCTTGTTTGAAAGCCATGATGTCTCTCTCATGGGGGGGGGGCAAATTTTCTGGGCGGGCAAAGCAGAGAAAGGGGAGGTAACCTTCCCCCTTATGACCTCATAAGGGGCGAGATTCCAGATTGGCCCACCTGAGTTTTAATTTTCTCAAAGGCAGAGCAGGATACCCAGGGCTCGGTTTACACCTATCACCATTTCTAACCACTGGGGGGGGCATAGGCAGGCTGGGGGACCCATATTAATGTTAAAAAACCTCAAAAAGGGACATTTTCACGCCATGGGACCTTTAACCATTGACGCTTTTGACACTTTTTGATGCTTTTTTTCAACATTTTCCTCATTTTTGTGACACTACCATCAGTATTCTGTACACATCACTAACACCAATACATCACCACTAGTTTTACACTATTTTCTTTTTTGAACTCATGGTCAAGAAACCTCATTTATATGAAATTATATCATTTTCTTTTTTATCAGGGGAAAATGTGGATCAGTGTTTCCTAGAAAGGCCAAGATATCAGCATTTTAATCAGCCGGAAGTTATCTCCTGTGTATGTGCGTGCATAGCTGTGTGTGTGTTATGTGTGTGTGTGTGTGTGTGTGTGTGTGTTATGTGTGTGTGTGTGTGTGTGTGTGTGTGTCTGGATTCACCTGCTGGCCTTCCTCTGGGTTTCCTCTGGGTCATTCTTAGTTGAGGTGACCAGATTTCTCAGACAAAATCCGGGGACATTTTCAGCTCAGAAGCGTATATTTACCTCCAAAACACGTCATGTTTTTTGGTTTGGTAAACGAGATCGGTCCAGTCGGCAGAAACAAGCAGCAGTGGAAGTTAACAGGATGATTGTCCAGCTTGTATTTACGTTCATAAAGTGCTCGTTTTGCTGCTAACAGACTCAGATTAATAGTCTACGTGTCTGACAACATTATGGAAAGGATTTCTAAGGAGGTCGACCTTTCTGTTGAAGATTAAGATCATTTTTAAAAACATAAAAGTCTGCGAAATTGCATTTGCTAAACCCACCAGACTCCATGTCAATAATCAGGGATTTTAGCATCGTAAAATACGGCTTTCTAAAACCTCTCTGAGCAGCGCTGGCTCTGGCGGTTTTGAGGCTGCGTGTGCAGGGTGAGCGACTATCGGCTACGTTTTGTCAGTATTTTCTTTCTTTCATTCCAAATTCGGGTCTGTCAGTCACAGTGCAAACCGGGGACATTTCCGGGGACAGGTCGCCGAAATCGGGGACGTCTGGTCACCCTATTCCTAGTGGGAATACTCTACAGATGCCCGTCTGCGGATGCTAATGTGGGATTTGCTAGCGGTTTCCAGTCTGCGTGCGTAGCTTCTGAACCTGGCTATCTGCTGGACGCTGCTCCGTACCCACGGCACGGAGACACGGGATCCACCTTCTCCTCCAACTCTCGGCAGCAAGGATCATTTCCCAAGACAAAGACTGTCAGTTTTAAGCTCAGTAATAGAAAAAACACCTTATTTAGACTTGTGAAGAGGTTTGTCTGACTTTAGATGCATGTGAGACTTGTCTTCACGTGCAACACCCATCCCGTCTGCGGTGTTCGTCATGCATGAGGTTGTAATGAAAACGCCATCAGAAACCCGGGTACACATATCAGCTTTCTAATCACATTTCAGAACACCGGTGTCCACTTTAACCCGGTTACTTCTGCGCGTGTAAACACACCGAAGAGATTCTGAGTGAGTGGTTTCTGTAAGAATCCAGAAGGGAGCACAGCTGGGAGGTCAAAGGTCACCTACTGAAGGAGTAATAACAGTGTGGTGATACAGAGAGAGGCTTTTCACAGGGGGAAACCACCGGTGTGTGTGTGTGTGTGTGTGTGTGTGTGTGTGTGTGTGTGTGTGTGTGCGTGTGTAGAGGACAAATTCCTCACACCCAAATTCCAAAGTCCATCTTGTATCTAGTTTATGTTCTCCGGACTAACTTTATCTTGTTTTTTTT
>NC_048428.1:21798863-21800745 GCF_013103735.1 Etheostoma cragini
GTGTGTGTGTGTGTGTGTTTGTGTGACTGTGTGTATGTGTGTGCCCTCTCACCTAGTTTAACCTCTGCGTTCTCCGTCAGCAGCACATTCTGGCCCTTGATATCTCTGTGGATGACCTTGTGTTGGTGGAGGTGGGTCAGACCCTGGAGACACAGACGAGGACAAAGACTCCCTATGACAACCGGACAACTACAATGGAAAAAATGACTCGCTGCCACTCGACTGTACGGTGAGTTTCCTGTCTTGAACTTATGATTTGGATTTCTTCTACTTTTTGAGAAGAAGAAAACGCCCCATTCAGGTCTTATGTCTAAAATAATTAAAATAGTCTATAAAATGCTTGCAACAGTTGCCACAGATCTCCAGCAAATAGGACACACCTTGACAGTGCCCAGGAGGTGAACTGACCCCTCTCCCGCTACCAGTCCACCACCATACTTTGCTCCGTGTGTAGACTTGAACCAGCAACCCTCCACGTCCCAATCCAACTCCCTACGGACCGAGCTACTGACACCCCAAGCACTATAGCTTTAAGATAGCTACTGTTTTTTGACCAATTTTCTTTCATTCCTCATTTTTCCAGAAAGATATATGCATAAAACGCATTCATTTATTTTACCTAAATAAATAAATAAGGGCTGTGTTGTCTGCAGCTGTGTGCTCCTGTTAGGGTCTCCCATGGCAAAGTGGTCTCAGGTGAGAGGTCAGACAAAGAATGGTTCAAAAAACCCATGAATAACCGAGGTAGAGAGGGAGTGACCCAGAGCACCCTAAGCCAATGATCAACGATCGATTTTATGATCGTTTCATCTGATCTGAGGCCGTATGTTTTGGACACTCGGGTGAAGAGAGGGGCGGAGCTGTCAACTGATCACCATCTGGTGGTGAGTTGGGTCAGGGGATGGGGGAGGACTCTGGACAGACCGGGTAAGCCCAAACGCATAGTGCTGGTAAATTGGGAATGTCTGGAGGAGGCCCCTCTCCAAAGACTTTCAACTGACCCCTCCATCGGAGCTTTTCGTGCATCCCTGTGGAGGCTGGGGGCATTGAACCTGAGTGGAAAACGTTCAAAGTTTCCATTGCTGAAGCTGCGGCGGCGAGCTGTGGTCTAAGGGTTTTAGGTGCCTCAAGGGGCGGTAACCCACGGACACCCTGGTGGACACCGGTGGTCAGGGAAGCCATCCGACTTAAGAAGGAGTCTTTCCGGGATATGTTATCCTGGAGGACTCCGGAGGCAGTTGCAAGGTACCAACGGGCCCCGAAGTGCTGCAGCCTCTACAGTGACAGAGGCAAAGCAGCGGGTGTGGGAGAAGTTCGGAGAAGACATGGAGAAGGACTTTTGGTCCTTACTGGAGCTGCTGCCCCCGCGACCCAATACAGGATAAGCGGTCGAAGATGGATGGATGGAAGGTGTTCCTCAGGGAACGTTCTTAGGTTCATTCATGTTTGCAATTACTTTCCCACCAAACATTTCTTTTTTTGAGATAACGCCTTTCAAAACATTTGGTTTTCGTGCCGACACATAACTAGCAGTAACGTTGGTTGAAATGTCAGTTCTCACCCTGAGGATCTCTCTGCAGACGTAGGCGATCCACTCCTCCTTCAGAGTGTTCCCTTTGGTGTTTTTGATCAGATCCGTAATCGAACCGGCGCCGCAGAACTCCATTACCAGCTACACACACACAAACAACGTTAGTGTACACATTATCACACATAAAATTATGTGATTAAAGCATTGGTAAAAAAAATTGGTAAATTGATAAAGAAAAGGCACATAATGGTGCAGAAAGATAACCCAGAAGGCAGGAAGACCCCCAGATCCCCCGTCTAATATACAGCATGTCTAATAACCCCTACGCCTCTGAATGAATGTAAACCTTTA
>NC_048428.1:21800845-21802162 GCF_013103735.1 Etheostoma cragini
TAAAGTTTATTATTTCACAAAGTTCAGTATGACAGTTGTGTCGTAAACTGTTTAAATCTGTTCATGCAAGACTCACATCTGCACTCGCCTCCAGAAAGGGAGCAACAAGGGGGTTTGTTGTTGTTGTTGTTGTTGTTGTTGTTGTTGTTGTTAAGTTCTTGTTTTACAGACACACGTACTGATGAACTGTACGTACCCACAGCTGATCATCTACCCCAGGAGGGTTCTTCTTGACGAAGGCTCCATAGTAGGTGGCGATGTTCCTGTGGTGGCTGTACTTCTTCAACATGTTAATCTCTGCTTTAATCTCCTCCTCCTCATCCTAACACACACACACACACACACACACACACACACACATGCTAATACACAAATTCTGTGTTTACTGAAATGTAAACCATTAAGAATCCTGGAGAGGAAATCAGATTAAAGACTAAAGCCCTCCAGCTGAGAGTAGTGAGGACAAACTGCTGCTCAAGTGACCTCAACTCAGGCTGTAGGTGTGTGTGTGCGTGTACAGATTTAATAAGGCCCGGTGAATGTGTCTTGAGTGTGTGTGTGTGTAAGTCTACGTCTGAGTGTGTCTGTGTGTCTAAGTGTGATTGTGTCTGAATGTGTGTGTGCGTGTGTGTGTGTTTGTCTGTGTTTGTCGGAGTGTGTCTGTCTGTGTGTCTGTGTGCTTGTGTGTGTGTGTGTATGTTGTGGGTAGATGTTGTCACTAGTCGAGCACGTGAAAACCATTCAAGATGTGTCGGAGTTGTGTGTGTGTGTGTGTGTGTGTGTGTGTGTGTGTGTGTGTGTGTGTTACTTACTCCTGTGACGTCCATGACCTTGATGGCAGCAAGCTGGCCTGTTTTAACATGGCGACCCTGAACGCCACAGAAGAAAAGAACATAATAAGAAAGATGCTCAGATGATTAGATTTGAGAAGCAGTGTGCATACTTGTCAGTCATAATATATTTTGAACTTTATTATGAATAAAGCTAATATTTAAAAGACTGCAAGGTGACTTTAATAATAACTAATTCAAGTTTTGTGAAATAAAAGCCTTTTATTAGCGGGCTGCTGTAGTTAAAGCTGAAAGGGACATGTGTGAGGTAGGTAAATGCCAAGTCTCTTATTTGATATCTATAGGGATGGAGGAGGGATCTCTGATGAGCTATGAGCGAGGACGCATCTCAGGAGGAGCTATGAGCGAGGATGTATCTCAGGAGGAGCTATGAGTGAGGATGTATCTTAGGAGGAGCTATGAGCGAGGATGTATCTCAGGAGGAGCTTTGAGCGAGGATGTATCTCAGGAGGAGCTATGAGCAAGG
>NC_048428.1:21802406-21805511 GCF_013103735.1 Etheostoma cragini
GAGGAGCTATGAGCGAGGATGTATCTCAGGAGGAGCTATGAGCGAGGACGTATCTCAGGAGGAGCTATGAGCGAAGGATGTTATTATGTTATATAATTATTATTATTGGATTAGGATAATGAACATAATTCAACATTTCTGTGAATGCGCCAGTGTTAGCTGTAATGAGATAGAAGTGCTAACCACTTAGCCACCATCCTGCGCCAAAATATGACATAACATGACCGTTTTGTGAATGTGAGAAATGTCACGTAAACAGCATATTCTGTTTGGATATTCAAAATATGGCCTTTGTCTGAATATAGCATTGTCTGATTCAGAAATTTGTGACATGGCGGTATTAATCAGGTTACACAAGCATTCTGTGGACATGTGTGGTGTGGAAGTTGTGTCTCAATTTGGGTTTTTACTGCAGTTTGTGACAGTTTACAGCATACAGTCAGCTGTGCGTTGCGAGTTTGACCCTCATGTTGTCCTCGAGTCAAATTGACCCGTTTTTATAAGTCACATTTTTTTTTTATTCCCCAAAATAACATGATTGAGTCCACACAACGCTCTTTGCCAAGTACAAATCTCTACTTTCATTAATTTCGGGGCGTCTTATTCAATTTTATAGCATTTGAAAACAAATTGAAGTGTTTTTTTTAAATAGTATTGAGTAAAAGTTGACATATTCCAGTCTGTGATTATCATCAACATCCATTCCTTTAATTTTAGTCTCAATAATTCCTAATTTCTGCTTTTCTAACTCAAACATGAGGTATAATTTCCTATAAATGAGGTTTATTGACCATAAATTCCAAAAATAACTGTAAAACTAAAGTTAATAAGTTAGTGTTACGTTGATGGTTTTTTTTGTTTTTTTTAACAGTGTGTTTATTGCAGATCAACCTTGGGTACAGACCACATTTGTTCGTACAAGCAACATAATTTTTCCGTTTTCTTATCCATACATTAACATAACAACAACATCAATAACAATAAGCAGCAACAAGAAAGTACAAATTGTAGTTATATGGCGGTACATTATGGTGAGACATCACGGCAAATATCAAGAATTAGTTACCTACAAGAACAAAAAGCAAACCTTAGTCAATCACACCGCTACCCCCCCTCGGACCCTCCAGGTGTTTTAAAATCGGACCCCATGCCCTATTAAATACACTTTTCCTCCCTGAATTTGTGAATCTGAGCTTCTCCAGATGAAGGACCTCACCCAGCTCTCTTAACCACATCTCAAATGAGGGCGCTGCCTCGGACTTCCATAATCTTAATGTAATTCTTTTAGCCAGAACCATACCCAGATACACCGGTCATTTGTCCCTGCCACAGTTCACCACAGTGTCATTTGTAGACCCCAAAATGGCAACCAGGGGGTCGGGTTTCCACTGCTTGTTTAAGGCTTTCGAGAAGAAATCAAATACTGAAGACCAGAATGAGAAAAGATTAGGGCAAGTCCAAAACTGGTGCGTGAGGGAGCCCTCTAGAGTCTTACACTTATTGCATAATGCAGAAACACTGGGGTACATCCTGCTAAATTTAGCTTTTGAGTAGTGCAACCTGTGTATTACTTTAAATTGTATTAGATTGTGTCTCACATTCACTGAACACTTATGAATGTTTGCAAGACATGACTCCCAGAATTCCTGAGTGAGGGGCAACCCCAGTTCTGTCTGCCATTCAGTTCTTGACCTATCTGTGCTGATTGGTTCATGGCTGATCAGCGTCTGGTATAAGACTGCCACTGCTCCCTTGCTGCCTGGCTGGACCTCAATTATATTTTCGAGTGTGCGGTGCCGTGGTAGGTCTGAAGATTCAGACAGGCTGGACCTTATAAAAGGCCGAATCTGCAGATATCGGAAAAGGTGTGAGGCAGGGAGACTATATTTGTTCCTTAACTGATCAAAGGACATGAGTTGTCCCCCTAGATACAAGTCCTTCAAGCGTTGCACTCCCAATCCCCTCCACAGAGCAAACACAGGATCCATCCCTGAAGGTTTAAAGGCACGGTAGTTGCAGATAGGGCTGTCTATGAACATATCTGGGGCTTTCAAGTGTTGTTTAATCTGCTTCCAGACTTTCAAAGAGCTGTGTACCAGAAAGTTCCCTTCATATGAAGATTTGTCCATCTTAACAGGGCTGTTCAGTAGAGCCGGAAGAGAAGTCCCGCAGCAGACGGATTGTTCTATGGGAAGCCAGGCAGGGGGACCTCCAACAATGCTCTTCCCAAATGAAACTCTTCTCCAGAAAGCCAACATGTTTAAGTGTGCGGCCCAATAGTAGCATCTGAAGTCTGGGAGACTAAAGCCACCCTCTTTCTTTGTTTTACGTAGGTGTTTCTTGTTAATTCGCACTGCTTTATACTGCCAGATAAAGGGGATTATAGTAGAGTCTAATTTCTTAAAGAAGCTTTGAGGAATGCATGATGGGATCGACTGAAACAAATATAAGAATCGTGGGAGAACCACCATCTTAATGGCGTTCACCCTCCCGACCAATGACAGTGGAAGAGTCTTCCAGAAATCTATGCTCCGCTTCAATTGCAACATTTTCAAAGTCCAATTGTCTTTGAGTAGCCGTGCAGGTTTCCTGGTAACAGTCACCCCCAGATACGTGAACCGTTACGTTGATGTTAAACATAAAAAAAGCCACAAACATTTACCAAAAGCATCAAGTGCTGAAAAATGGGACACAAACGTTAAAAAAGTTAAAAACATTGATAAAACAAAGTTAAAAACATTGATAAAAAAAAGCCTCAATTAAAGTATTGATGTTCCCGTTCGACGGGAAGACAACACGAGGGTTATTTATGCCCAAAACTTTTCTTTCTGGGTTTTAAAACCATAAAAACCACCATGAAAAAAAGCGACAAATCTTCTTTTCCTAACTTGCGTTCCCTTACTTCCATCTCGCGGCCCCTTAAGGGTCCCGACCCTTATGTTGGGACCCACGGCCCTGCAGCATGAAACTGTAACAGCGAGTCTAACTTCTCCTCCAGAATATAGTCAGCATCACAGCTGCTAAAGCGAGAAAGTGGAAATTTATCCATCGCAGCACAACCACCACCCCATCACACAGACACACACACACACACACACACACACA
>NC_048428.1:21805611-21806487 GCF_013103735.1 Etheostoma cragini
ACACACACACACACACACACACACACACACACACAGATGCACACATGCACACACACACACACACACACAGATGCACACACACACACACACAGCAGTAGCTCAGTTGTAGGTGGAAGGGGTTATGAGTTAAAAATAACCTTGTTCAACATTTTTCTGACTAAGTCTTTTCAGGGCGACAAACACGTAGGACAAAGACCCAAAAAGTGGAAATAGAAAAACAGTTAACTGTTAATCTCCTGTCTGTCTGGCTGTCTGTCTCTTTGTCTGTCTGCCTGTTTGTCTCTTTGCCTGCATGTCTGTCTCTCTCTGTCTCTCGGTCTTTCTGCCTGCCTATCTGTCCTTTCTGTCTGTCTGTCTGTCTGTCTCTCTCTGTCTCTCTCTCTGTCTGTCTGTCTCTCTCACTGCCTGTCTGTCTTTCTGTCCATATGCCTGTCTGTCTCTCTGCCGTTCTGTCTGTCTGTCTGTCTGTCTCTCTGCCTGTCTCTCTGTCTGTCTGTCTCTCTGTCTGCCTGTCTCTCTGCCTGTCTGTCTCCCTGTCTCTCTGTCTGCCTGTCTCTCTGCCTGTCTGTCTCCCTGTCTGTCTGTCTCCCTGTCTGTCTCTCTGCCTGTCTGTCTCCCTGCCTGCCTGTCTGTCTGCCTGCCTGTCTGTCTGTCTCCCTGTCTGTCTCCCTGTCTGTCTGTCTCTCTGTCTCCCTGTCTGTCTCCCTGTCTGCCTGCCTGTCTGTCTCCCTGTCTCTCTGCCTGTCTGTCTCCCTGTCTCCAGGTCTAAGAAGTTCCAGTCCTTCATCGACAGCTGCCTGGTGAAGAGCCACAGCCAGCGGCCGAGCACCGAGCAGCTGCTCAAACACCCGTTCATCAGGGACCTCCCCAACGAGC
>NC_048428.1:21806608-21807503 GCF_013103735.1 Etheostoma cragini
GGGGGGGGGGGGGGGGGGAATCACCCCGCTGAATGCAACTGATTGACTCTATCATCACAATATGATATTATTGTATTTTTAAACATATTCACTATTCTGTGATATATTGCAATTTATAACCTTTTTTCCAACTTTTAATTTTTCCCAATTTTTTATGATGTCCTTAAAAGGAAACTTTGTCAACATCGATTTTATCTTAGATTTTTATCTAAGAAAACATTTCTCTGTTTGAATATCACTTCAATTTTTTTGCTGCTAAATGGGACGAACCGACCAACACATATATATTATGATATAATATAATTTAACATAATATAATGTAATATAACATAATATAATAAAATAAAAAGATCCATACTTGGCGTCTGTGTATCGATGCAGTATTGCCACTAAAATATCGCGAATACTTTATCGATTACGGGGTGTGATCTGACAAGGGGGGGTGTCAATGAAACCACTTGTGTTCTTAAACCAAACCCCAGCGTAGACTTTAGACTCCTCCCCTTTCACAGTTGATGTTTTCCGTCTGATCGTTTGTAGATTTTGGCGTTTCTGACGATTCCGACCGCATTTGAAGGCAGCTTCATTTCACAGGAGAGCGAGACATAGCGAGCGTGCTTTGTTGTTGCGGGAAACATCTCGCGGTCACACAGACTCGATTCAATGCTTGTGTTTGTGTGTGTTGTCACCGCCCGACGTGAGGCGAGTGCAGATGTGAGTCACGCATGGGTCCAACAGGTAGCATCCCCGATGCTAACGAGAGGCTTCTGTAATGTCAACACAGTGAAAATGGACCTACTTAACCAAGTTAAAAGTTCACCTCAGCTGGTCTCCTCTCCCCCTACCAACCAACCTTCAGGGTCCCTCAGATCTACCTCAGCTGGTCTCCTCTCCC
>NC_048428.1:21807603-21808799 GCF_013103735.1 Etheostoma cragini
ACACACACACACACACTCTCACACACACACACACACACACACACACACACACACTCACACACACACACACACACACACTCACATAGCCGGAGCGTTGGCGTGTAAAATTGTCTCCACCTACAGCAACAGCGCCGGGAGCGAGAGATGAGGAAGCAGCAGGAGCGAGAGCAGAGGCGGAGGTACGAAGAGATGGAGCAGCTCCGGCGAGAGGAGGAGAGGAGGCACGCAGAGAGAGAACAGGTACGAGAACACCTGACACGCGTTACATCACAGGTGTCACCCTGAGAGGGGGGCGGGGCTTCTTCACTCGTTCAAACTCACCGCTCCGTTGCACATCCCCGAACTTCACAGAAGTTCTTCTTTCTTTCTCGCCGGGTAAAGCACCTAAGACGAGAAATCGCTCGGCTTTTGTTCAGACTACAGACCTTTTAAAGGGACAGTTCAGATGTCTTTAAGTGGGGCTCTGTCTTTGTCAGTGTGTCCTAGCGACAGTATGTGGCGGTCGGCACGACAGCAGTTTGGAGAAAATGTCCACAGATGTCTTGTTTCATCCACAACTCAAATATATTAAGTTGACTCAAACCGATTAATTTAATAGTTGACAACTTATCGTTCAATCTTCGCAGCTCTTGCTTCTTCTCTTTAAAAGAAGGTTTTTAAGTCTTTCAGTCATGTTGTGGACACGTTGGATGCAGCATACTTACAATGGGATAGAACAGGTGTCATATTTCAGGATCACAAAAGAGCCCGCATGACTAATAGTAAACTTCTCCTGCAGTTCAGCGCTGCCTTAACGCTCCACCTTTTCAAGCATACATTTCTACGTCTTGCAAAGCTGATTTCAGTCTGATCTTTGACGTTCAGCATGTCTCACTGCTCTACTAATTACACCCCCGCTGCCACTGCTTCTCTCCCTCTTTATCTCCAAATCCCTGTTTGAATGAATCTACTTTTCCTTCTCTTTCATTTTCTTTCTTTCCTGCTCTGCCGATGTCACCGGTTGCCCGGGCTCCGGTTTTGCGTCTCGACTGCCTTGGCGCTCTGCGATTGGCTGCGTCTCACGCTGCTCCCAACTGCGGATTGGTTAGGAGTATATCCGTAGACAGCTGGAGGAGGAACAGAGGCAGCTGGAGATCCTGCAGCAGCAGCTCCTGCAGGAGCAGGCTTTACTGCTGGTAACACGCACGCACGAAGGG
>NC_048428.1:21809005-21810835 GCF_013103735.1 Etheostoma cragini
CTCACCCTAACCATAACCTAACTCTAACCCTAACACTACTCCTAAAACCAGGTCATATTCCTCAAAAAGCCCTTTAATGTTAAGGGGACCAACATTTTGTCCCCACAAAGCTGTCAGGTCCCCATAAGTATACTGTAGTCACAGTTATTGGTCCCCACAAATGTAGCTAAACCTGGCCCACACACACACACACACACACACACACACACACACACACACACACACACACGGGACGTTCACACACCGCTCCGATAAATGTCACACCTCTGACCTTACGAGACGGTGTGACAACATGCAACGTCTGTTTCAAACTGAGCTTGCAGGCTGATCTTTTCTGATTCAAGATGGCGAAAAATTCAATCTAAGGGTCCAAAATGTAGATTTATGTATTTGATTAGGACAATGCACATTCATCAACAATTCTGTAAATGCACCAGTGTTAGCCAAACGGCTATATTTCAACTGTAGTCCTACCTAGCATGCAGGTCTTTATGGTGGGAAGAAACCAGAGAACCCAGAGGTAAACACGGGTAGAACACGCAGACTCCACACGCAAAGGCCCGGAACGACCTGGATTTGAACCATGAACCTCCCTGCTGTGAGGCAGAAGTGCTAACCTCATATTTAGTGTTCTTTACAAGGGGGTCAGCCTCTCCTCTCTAAGCGTAGCTCCCATGGCGCCATTTTAATGCTACGAAGCCATCCCCCGCCGTTAGCATCCCCTTGACTTCCATTCATTTGTGCGCCACTTTGACGGTGAAGCGTTTAAAGACTACATTCGTCCGTTGTTGATTTCTAAAGAAACACAACACTGTATAAAAGGCTCTGTTAGCTTGTATCCCATGTTACGGCTCCATAGCAGACATTTTTGTAAAAATAGCACAAGATTGTGTCATAACCACGCGACTTTACCATCGTAAAGTCGACAGATCACCGTATTGTCAGGAGAAGTATGCAGACAGTTTGGACTTACCTGACATAAGCATATTAACTAGCATGTTAGTTAGCATTAATTAGCCTGTGCCTATGTTAATGTTAACTAGCATGTTAGTTAGCGGTAATTAGCCTGTGCCTATGTCTATGTTAACTAGCATGTTAGTTAGCACTAATTAGCCTGTGTCTATGTTAACGTTAACTAGCATGTTAGTTAGCACTAATTAGCCTGTGCCTATGTCTATGTTAACTAGCATGTTAGTTTGCACTAATTAGCCTGTGCCTATGTCAATGTTAACTAGCATGTTAGTTAGCAGTAATTAGCCTTTACATATGTTATCTCCTAACATATACCCACGCTCTCCGTCTCTGCTGATTGGGAACGATAGAGATTTCTCTTGCACATCTACCAGAAGACTTACAGCTTTCAGACACGTTGCTCACGTCACATCTACGTCTTCCAGCTCAGTTTGCAGCTGCGCAGTAACGCTCAGCATCACCGGGAAAGAGCTTCTAACAGACTTCACTGGTCTCCGTCTAGAGCAACGGGACCTGTTGGGCTATTTCTCAAACTGTCTATGGTTATTTGGGAAATGCTTGTCTTCTTTATTGACCTTATTAAGGTCCAGTTTCTTCCCTGCGTTGTGTTTGCGGTGCAGGAGTACAAGAGGAAGCAGATCGAGGAGCAGCGGCAGGCCGAGCGGCTGCAGAGGCAGCTGCAGCAGGAGCGAGCGTACCTGGTGTCGCTGCAGCAGCAGCAGCAGCAGGAGCCGCCGCGCCCGCCGCCGCCGCAGGACAAGAAGCAGCTGTACCACTACAAAGACCAGGCGCCCAGCACCAACGACAAGCCGGCCTGGGCCAAAGAGGTAACACACACACACACACACACACACACAC
>NC_048428.1:21810935-21812345 GCF_013103735.1 Etheostoma cragini
ACACACACACACACACACACACACAGGCAACTTTGCCAACATGCAGACTCCACACACAGAGCAGCTCCTAGTTAACAAAACACTCGTACACAAACACACACTCAGACGCACAGCTCCGCCACAGTGACAGCGCGGAGTTGTGAGAGTGTTAGTTTTCATTCATAAAGACACAAACACAGTGTGATTAGTTGGTGTAAGAGGCTGGTTGAAGGCCAGCAGACTCCACTCTGTCTCTGCTCTCCAGGTGACACCTGCCCTCTACCTGCAGAGGAGTCCTCCTCATCATGGCCGCCGCTCCAAATGACCCCTTTCTGATTATGTTTTCTGTTTAGGTGAAACAACGGGTCAATAATTGATGTGCTGAAAAATGCCTCTTGTGTGTTTTCATGTCGTAGAAATGTGGAGTTTTTAGTTCTAAAAATGTTATTTAAGGTTTTTGTTTTCAATCCATTCACATGGTGTCGTGTTCGAGTCGCAGAAAGATGCCTTTGTTCTGGTCATCTGAGAGATGCACAGCGGGGTCCAATTGGTCTGCAAACAGCAGCTCAACAGCAACATTTCCAAGAAGGTGTCTTTGAGGACTTTATGAACACGGCTGTAAAATATGATACAATTTGTTAAAAGATTGGCCCAAGTTTTTCAACATTTTACTTTAATATTTTACTTTTTTTTTTTTAAGTGGCTTATTTCTGTGACCTGAATATAATAATGAATGCATACACATTATTGTAAAACCTAAAAAAACAAGAAGTGGGTGATGGTCAGCTGATCAGATAATATGGTTAGGGTTATAAGTTGGGCTGGGAGATATGGAGAAAATCAGACATCACGATATTTTTGACCAAATGTATCGATAACGCAACGATATTGTAGTGTTGACTATCGGTGCTTTCACAAAATATTCACACAATGAGATTTTTGATAAATAATCATCCGTAATGTGGATGTAATGTGGGTAAAGGCCAATAATAGAACAGTCTGGTAAGTTCAGATTGGACATCACGCATCCTTTAAAACCAGGAAAAGACAACACTTAAGACACTTAACACTTAGTTCATATTACAATATCCAAAATTTAAGACGATGTCTAGTCTCATATCGTGATATCGACGTGCTATCGATATGTTGCCCAGCCCCTAATGATCTATGGCTCGCATTGCATCTGGGCATGGGCTGGTACACGATCAGACGGTATGGAAACCTTCAGCAACAAACAACGGCGTGGCGGTGTCGCAAAAACAGCTGTTTAATGTAAAATGTTCACTACTTTTTTTTTTTTATGTCTAGGTAAAAACAACTTTTTTTTCCAAGTGAACACTGCATCTTATTTCCAAACACACTGCACACTGGCAGGGAGAGGGACTACTGAACTTCACTCTCTGTCCTAGGTGGTGTTTGGTGTTTTTGGTG
>NC_048428.1:21812355-21815596 GCF_013103735.1 Etheostoma cragini
CCCCCCCCCCCCCCGGTAATAAACGGTTAACCCTCATGTTGTCCTGGGGTCATTTTGACCGTTTCCACAAACAATGGGGGGAAAAAAAGTAAGAAATATTGGAAAAAAGTGACATAAAACTATGCCCAAAAATACTGGAAGTAGGCTTAAGTGTCAAAATCTTTGGAAAAAACTTATTTTGAAACGCAACAAATATTGAGATAGGGACAACAAAAGTGTTTTTTTCATGTTGAGGGAAAGACAACGTAAGGTTAGGGTTAGGGTTAGCTGCCTGGAGGGCGACGTTGGAGGCAAAAAAAAAAAAAAAACATTGAGCGTCTTTGAATCCTCATTAAAAAAACAGCTCAAACTAAAGGTATGACGGAAAAATTCAGTGGTTTTGAAACCGTGAGTTTTCTCAAACACCTTGAAACTGGTACCTGGCCCATGCCTAGTTGCATCACCGAAGACCTTCATTGGCTGAGGCTCCATCCACTCGTCAGCCGAATTATCTGAAGTTCGGTAAAAAAAAAACTCATGTAAATAAATCTGGGGGAAACGTTGTTTCCATCCAACGGCTTTAAAGCCGATGAAAACCTGCGGCGATGACGTCACATGGCGCGGTTTTACGATGACATTTTGAGGTGTTTCCATTCATTTTTGCATTGAATCGCACAACTTTCAAGCAAATATTAGCGGACAAAGACGTGTTTTTAAACAAAATGGATCCCGTCTCCCATCACATGATCGATATTAGACAAGTTAACAACATATCAAGCTATATTAAGAAAACAACGACACTATCAACACATAGCTATGACGATGCAAGTGCAAATTGTCTTTTATTGTCCCTCCGGCACCGCTGAGACTCTTTTTTTTTGAGACATGTCTCTCTGTCTGAGCGTCTTCCGTTGACTCCGCAGGACGTCCCGCGGCTCGTCCTAACCTTCCTCCACGAGTTCCTGATAAATTAAATTCAGAAAGTCTCTCGTCTCCTCGTCCGTCCTCTAACATCTGTCTTTGTTGACGCCCGGCGTGTGTGCAGACAGAGGAAATACTGGGGGACATGGACTACAACTTCTTCTTCTTTGTTTTGTGGCGGGTTGCAACCATAAAAAGACCTTAAACTCAATCGCAATTCATTATTTTTTTGGCACATAACGTTTCCATCGGCGTTTATCGCATAAGCCGAGTATCGATCAAGAGAAAATCCGATGAAACGTGTTTCCTTTGAGTCGATATTCATGAAATTCCATCAAATTTAACCGTTTCCATGAGGCATTTTTCACTCGATATCACTTAATTCAGATAAAACCGTGTGGATGGAAACACGGCTGTAGCTGTAGACCCCGTCTGCTGGTCTCCAGACTGCACATGTCCCTTCAACTTGCTGTCTCGTAAACACTCGCCTTGCCCCCCCCCCACCCCCCCTCCAGGTGATGCGTCGAGCTCAGAGCAACTCGCCTCGCGTCCCCCCCAAGAAATACCACTCCTTCAGGGAGACGAGCAACAGCGACATCCTGAGCAACCTGCTCCTACTCCCCGGGTACAAACCCCCCCGCCCCCGCCCCCCTTCCTACCCAGCTCACGTCAGTCCTACTAGGGATCATCAACACCACTTGCCTCAGATCCAGGTCACCTGTGTGCCGGAGATGCGCCAGCAGAGCCCCAGCAGGAGCCCCGAGAGGAGCCCCGAGTCCAGGGGCCGGAGCCCCGAGTCCAGGGGCCGGAGCCCCGGGCGGCGGGTCAGTCGGAGGCTGAACTCACTCTTCACTCCTCATTCTCCCCGTCTCCTTTCTGACCTCCTAACTAACCCCGGGGCCATGATTCCCTCTTTAATCACTCGTAACCTTCTCACTTCTCTAACCAGGGGCCTGGCTGTCGATGCAACATGGAGATTTTAGGAGCTGCAGCTTATTTCTCACGTAAAATGTCCTCAGAAGACGTTTGGATGAACTGTTTTTTTTTTTTGTAAAATAAGTAAAGGTTTTCAAGGGAGCCGCCATGCACGTTTGTCTTGAGATCTGGGAGCAGACAGACCCAGCACGGGTGAACCGTTCGTCCAATCAGGTGAAGCCACTGCGGCTGTGGGAGGGCGGAGCCTGTTTTATTTTCTCGTTAGCGGCCATCAAAGAGAAACTGATAACGGCTAATGGCGCGCCCATCAAGACATGATGGGAGTCTGTCCCTGCTCAGCGTGAGGAGAGTGCAGACGTGAGGTGCGCACGCTCAGATTTAAACGGTTTTATGACGTATGTCAAACTGAAATTATAAATGAAATAATAAACTTTCTCTCATTACAATCAATAACAGAAGATGGAAATCATTTCAAAAACGTTTTAGCTGTCTATGGTTATTTGATCGCTTAAGTTAGCTCAGAGCACCGTTTAACAACTTAGATCCATCTTACAGACTTTATTTCAGGGACCCTTAAATGCAGAAAGTGAGCCGTTAAAATTGCATTTGCAGAAAAAAGAGGTTCTTCATGTGGAGGGTGCAAAAAACCCACCGAGCTGCAGGAAATAACACCCGTCTTTTCCTTCTCTTTTAATCATCTGTCGAGTTTCCTCCTCTCTGGGTGTTGCAGGTTGATCTGCGGGGTTGTCGGATCCCTCCTCATCGTTTACAGCGGTGGCTCTCGACCATAAATATAACACCAAGAGAAGAAGTAACAGTCATTTCTTTTAGAGATGAGAATATGTTCCTCCTCTCCAGGTTAAAACGGGGACATGGGGACACATTGGGTTGAGAGCTGCTGTTATGTTGCATGTTGTGGTGTGATGGGATAATTCATTTAACAGGTACTAACTTCCAACTAACATTACAGGCTTTGTTGATGTTCACTAACTGGCCGGGGTTTCTCTTAAATCCCAGGTTGTTAGAGTCTTTCCCCTTTTCCTCTCTTTATTGTGGATGTTTTTATTGGTTTTCTTCAACTTTACACACTCAACACATGTGACACTTTGACACTTCTAGGTGTGCTTACTAGGCGTGTTACCTTTCAGATATGAATGGAACTGTACGTTTAGTTTAGTTTAGTAGTTTAGTTAAGAATGCAGGTTATTGCTGCATATTAGACCTCTTGCCGGTTTTCTTTATCCCCATAAACCAAGGCCACCCGTCCCCAGATGGGGTCTCCTTTGTTCAAAATACAGCTGTTCAAAAAAACCACACATTTACAAATCCTGAAGTCTCTTTATATAGACCTTAGTGGTCCCTAATACTGTATCTGAAGTCTCTTTATATAGACCTTAGTGGTCCC
>NC_048428.1:21815749-21818056 GCF_013103735.1 Etheostoma cragini
TATATAGACCTTAGTGGTCCCTAATACTGTATCTGAAGTCTCTTTATATAGACCTTAGTGGTCCCTAATACTGTATAAATATCTCCGTAAACAATAAGATTAGTTATGATGTCACACATCCGGCTCATTGAGTGCACAAACCGGTCAAGGGTGGATGGATGGATGGATGGATGGATGATGGAGGGATGGATGATGAAAGGATGGATGGATGATGGAGGGATGGATGGATGGATGATTAAAGGATGGATGGATGGATGGATGCTGGAAATCCAACATGTGGATAAACTCACGCTTAATCACAGAAATAACAACTCATTCATGAAGCACAGCTTTACATACTAAATGGAAAGAAACACCTCGTCGCATGCTGTGAGTGACTGTGTGTGTGTGTGTGTGTGTGTGTGTGTGTGTGTGTGTGTGTGTGTGTGTGTGTGTGTGTGTGTGTGTGTGTGTGTGTGTGATCTTGTGGCTTTTCTTTCTCTTAATTCGGTTTTCTTGTCTGTGTTGAGTCATAGTGTCTGTCGGGAGTCTCTGCTGACACATGGTCTGTTATTTGGGTCTTAATAGCCTCTCTCCGACCGAGGAGTTACAGGAACCTAGAGGAACGTAGAGTCCACTTCTACACACTTCTACACACTTCTACACACTTCTACACACTACTCTTCCCCCAAAACTGGCCTAGTGGCCCTAGGAACCGGCCTTTTGTTACCATAACAACGCCATCTGACCACGTGGAGTGGGAACAGAGCTGATCGAGTTGCAGGACCTGTCGCCAGAGCAACTTAATCATCTCCAACTTGGTCCGGTCGGAGCACGAGAAATGAAGGCTTTCCGAGGGGGCGGGACAAACGGTTGTCTGTCAAACTCCCTCTGCACGCTATAGGACAGCGCTACAACCAATCAGAGCCACGCACAACACATGTTCCTTTTTTAGGAAGGACTTCAGAGCTTAACTCCGAGTCTCCAGAGCCGATGGGCCAGGCCGCTGTTCTCCAGCAGCGGCGGCGGCGGCGGCCATCTTCTTTGTTTTCAGGTAGCAGGGAATTCACGTAGAACCGTCACAACTGTGTATGTTAAGCCCCGCCCCCCCGGCTCTATACACGATGTGATTGGCCCGACCAGAGTTTGGTTTTTCCAGCTCGCGAGCCAACGGAGAGTTCCTAAACCGACCCTGGCTGCAGATTACACCTGTGCGTCTAGATTTCCAAGCTACCAAAGAGGAGCTTTCATTAATTTAACCCTCAGCACGCTCCGATATCGCTCTCGATTTAAACAACATGTTACCGTCATTTTTAATCAGTTACGTACTAAATCCTACTGAGCGGCCCAGATGTTGTCCGGTCCGGTGGGATCCAGTCTGTGTCCGAGGGTCCGATACGAAGACAGGTGGTGGGTTCTGATGCAGACTGCTCTGCTGTGTGTCCCCCAGGTTCCTCAGAGGACCACCTCCATCTCTCCCGCTCTGGTCAGGAAGCACTCTCCCGGAAATGGGCCGGGCCTGGGGCCTCGGGCCGGAGCCCACCTCATACGGGCCAGGTACACACAGTACACAGCATCCAAGTACACGTAAAGTACTCAAATGGCTCATTATGCACCATGAGCACATTTGAGAAGAAGTAGATTTCTGGATTTTTTTTTTCAGTGGTTGATGCATTAAAACGTGTTGTCTTCCTGTAACAAAAAATGGAAAATCAACACTTTTGTTGACACTTTTTATTGATGTTTTTAACTTTTTCTAACGTTTTTGTCCCTTTTTTTTAACGTTTATCACTTTTTTGACATTTAACACTAGGTAAAACTAACGTATTAACTTTAGTTTTACAGATATTTTGGGAATTTATGGTCAATAAACCTCATTTATCGGAAATTATACCTAATGTTTGAGTTAGAAAAGCAGAAATTAGGAATTATTGAGACTAAAATTAAAGGAATGGATGTTGATGATAATCACAGACTGGAATATGTCAACTTTTACTCAATACTATTTCAAAAACACTTCAATTTGTTTTACAATGCTATAAAATTGAATAAGACGCCCCAAAATTAATGAAAGTAGAGATTTGTACTTGGCAAAGAGCGTTGGGTGGAATCAATCATGTTATTTTGGGGAATTAAAAAGAGCATTGATATAGGACAACATGGGGACAACATGAGGACAACATGAGGACAACATGAAGACAACATGGGGGCAACATGGGGGCAACATGGGGCAACATGGGGACAACATGGGGACAACATGAGGACAACATGAGGGCAACATGGGGACAACATGAGGGCAACATGGGGACAACATGGGGACAACATGAG
>NC_048428.1:21818156-21820875 GCF_013103735.1 Etheostoma cragini
AGAAGGAAGAGGAGAGGAGGAGTGATGAAGAGAAGGAAGAGGAGAGGAAGAGTGATGAAGTGAAGGAAGAGGAGAGGAGGAGTGATGATGAAGAGAAGGAAGAGGAGAGGAAGAGTGATAAAGAGAAGGATGGGGAGAGGAGGAGTGATGAAGTGAAGGAAGAGGAGAGGAGGAGTGATGAAGTGAAGGAAGAGGAGAGGAGGAGTGATAAAGAGAAGGAAGAGGAGAGGAAGGTAAGAAACACACGCCTCAGGGTGCGTTCAATTCAGCGTAGCATCGTGACGGTGTCCATGGCAACCGTCATAGATACTGTATTTTAAATGAGCTCAAGCAGAGTAGGACTGACGTAACAGCTGTTACATATTTAAACGGTTATTTACATTCATTCATTCATTCATTCATTTTACACGCTGTCTCAGCCATAGACATGTATACGTCTACGGTCTCAGCTAGCGGTTAGCCGAATTAGCGGTTAGCCTAATTAGCTGTTAGCTGAATTAGCTGTTAGCCGAATTAGCTGTTAGCCAAATTAGCTGTTAGTTAATATTTTGCAATATGTTTAAAATTGCAAGAACATCGTACCGTGATGACATCGTACCGGGAGGCGTCCAGCGATCCCCTCCTCTACTTCTGACCCAAAGCTAGACCACTAGACTAGACTAGACTAGACCACTAGACTAGACCACTAGACTAGACTAGACCACTAGACTAGACTAGACTAGACCACTAGACTAGACCACTAGACTAGACCACTAGACTAGACTAGACCACTAGACTAGACCACTAGACTAGACTAGACTAGACCACTAGACTAGACCACTAGACTAGACTAGACCACTAAACTAGACTAGACCACTAGACTAGACCACTAGACTAGACTAGACTAGACTAGACTAGACCAGACCACTAGACTAGACTAGACTAGACTAGACCAGACCACTAGACTAGACTAGACTAGACCAGACCACTAGACTAGACTAGACTAGACTAGACGTCTAGGAGCCGACTGCTGTTTAACGGAAACTGACTACGTAGCTTCGCGCTCACAGTCAAGCAGGCGGTCCTTCGTGTGGTCCGGTCCACAATGTGGCCTGAAGCAATCGGATCCCAATGCGTCCCGGGTGCATTGATATCGGACCGCACACACCTGGGATTTTAACGGTCAAAACGGGGGGGCTTCGTCACCTTGGAAACCATATACAGGTGCTGCTCACGTAAGTAGAATATCAAGAACTAGAACTGCACGAAGTTTCAACGGGGTCCAAGCCTCCCCTCGCCAGTCGTATTCAGCAGCAAACCGGGGAAATGCTCTATGTTGATTAGAGCGCCCCCTACGGGCCCGTCTTTACAAAATGGGCAAAACAATCACTACTGGTTAGGTTTTGGTAGAATTTACTGTGGCAGAGGTTATTGCAATTGCAAATTTCCCATTTAAATGCATTGACTTTGGCGACAAAACCAACAAACGTCAATTATAGCGCCCCATAATGGCCAATCGTTACCAAATTCTGGATAAAGCCTCCGGGCGGCATGCCAATCAATCAACCGAAGTTTGGTGTTGATGCCATGTATTTTGGCCGAGATATGGCAAAGTCCGTTCATGAAAAACACACTTTTTTTGCGTTTGTAGCGCCCCCTACTGGCAAATGTCAAATTTGGTACGGAGCCTCAGGGGGTCATAGCAAGTAATATTGTAAAGTTTGGCTTTGATGGCATTTATCTTGGCCGAGATATGGCAAAGCTAATATTTTCATAGCTAGCTACACAAATTTGTTTGCCCGTAATATGCGCAATTTTTGTCCTATAAAAAAATCTTTATATAACTTTTTGTGAGGTTGGTCTGGAGATGCCATGTGCCAAGTTTTGTACTGATGCATTGCACGATCTAGGAGGAGTTCGAAAAAGTTGGTTTTCCATATATCCTGATTTTTCAGGCATAAAAGTCTAGGCGGAAGTGGGCGTGGCCTATATCCCGAGATTCAGTAGGATCCAGGGAAAGCGTGGATGTAAGGTTTTTAAATTTCCAATGTACGGTTTGGGAGTTATAGGGCCAAACGTGTTTTTTCCTCTGCTATAGCGCCACCTAGTGGTAGAAGTGGGTCAATTATTTTGGCTGAGGTGTTTGCGGACTTTCGGACCAGACCTGGAAGTGGCGCGTCGCCACCATGTACGGTTTGGGCTGCAGCGGCAGTTTTATGCGGAGAAGAATAATGGAAAAGAAAAAACCTTACGAAAACATAGCGATTACTGCGGTGCACGCATCCTCGGGCTTGGACCCCTAAAAAGTTGATTTATGTCATTAATTACATTCAAAATATGAATATTGTGCTTTATATTCATTCATCACACACTGAGTGATATGCTTCAAATGTTCATTTGTTTTTAATTGTGATGATTACGACTGACATCCAATTAATAATACCGAAAGAAAGTCAGGCCAACTACAGGCTCCACACCCCCTTTCAGAGGTCCTTCTTCCTGCAGGGTACCCCATCCTGGTTTTGGAGGCTTCCGATCTAAAAAACAGTTTTTTCTCCTTTCACACAGACCAAAGAAACCGAACTCCGCGTGTGAACGTGTGAACGCACCCCGAGGGACGATAACTCTGAGTCTCGTGCTTGCACACCTGCGTTAAGACATGGTGGGACACACACCTGAGGTTAGTGGGACACACACCTGAGATTAGCGGGACACACACCTGAGGTTAGTGGGACACACA
>NC_048428.1:21820975-21822611 GCF_013103735.1 Etheostoma cragini
GAGGACAACATGAGGGCAACATGAGGGCAACATGGGGACAACATGAGGGCAACATGAGGACAACATGAGGACAACATGGGGGCAACATGGGGGCAACATGGGTCAACATGAGGGCAACATGGGGACAATATGAGAGTTAATGTGTAATCACGATTCATCTGTGGATTATTTTCTGGATTAATGGATTAGTTGTACTAAAATGTCAGAAAAGATGAAAAATGTGGATCAAAAGTCTTGTTTTGTTGTTGTTTGTCCGTCTAATAAAAGGTAAAACGCCCCCTCCCAAAAAAAACAAAATATAAACGCTAGTTGGCAATTATGTTAATAGTTGACAACTAATTGATGAATCTTTGCAGCTCTATTAATGTGTTGATCGAGCTCAATTGAATGACTTTATATACAGCCCCCCCCCCCCCCCCCCCCCCCCCCCCCCCCCCCCCCCCCATCGGGTTTGTCTCTTTAGGAGACCAGCAGCAGGTCCAACAAGGGCAGTAGTCACCAAAGTAAATAATTATAATAATAACAATAATATATACTTTATTAATCCCACAAGGGGAAATTACAATTTACACTCTGTTGTTATGGCACACATTACACACAGGCCTGAACTACACACACATGCTCAGTACGTCATAGCCAGACACAACCTATCTTTTCACTGCTATGCAGATGATCTGCAAATCTATCTGCCATTGAAGCCTGGTGATGTACAAGGTACCTTAGTTGACTGCATCACGGACATTAAGCAGTGGTTTGCCCAAAACCTTATGCACTCAAATGAGGATAAAACTGAATATATTGTGTTTGGAGAATCTGTGTCTAACGGGTTTGGTCCCTGGTTTCCAACGGCCGGACAGACGGTGAAGAACTTAGGAGTGATTTTTGATAGTTCCTATGAGTTCAACAAACAGATTGATAATGTTGTTAGATCGAGCTTTCTTAAACTGCGCCTTCTTGCAAAGGTAAAATTGCTTTTAAACCGTCCTGACCTTGAGAAGGCTATTCACGCTTTAATAAGCTCTAGACTGGACTATTGCAATTCCCTGTATATAGGTGTTTCCCCCAGTCCTCTCACACATGCATGCACTAATGGAGAGATGTCAGCGTGTGGGGGGGGGGGGGGAGTAGTCGAGGTTTTGGTGCCTCAGGAGGTGAACTGGCACCAGTCCACACTCCGCACAGGGACTTGAACCAGCGACCCTCCGGTTCCCAGCTCCCTACGGACTGAACTACACACACATACTAAAAATATTGGAAAACTAAAGTACAAGAACCTTAAAATTGGGCTTACACACGCACACATGCACAGCACTGTGGAAAAGCAGGCGTGAGGATGTCAGCAGTTTCCTGCCTTAGTGAGACAGCGCTGTGTTTTTGTTGCCGTAGCAACCCTGACCTGCGGAGGACCGACGTCTCCATGGAGACGCCCCTGAAGAGGACGAGCAGCGGCAGCTCCTCAAGCTCCAGCACCCCCAGCTCCCATGGAGGCTCCAATGAACGAGGTAAACACACACACACACACACACACACACACACACACACACACACGCGCACACATACAGTCGTGTCTGGCTATCTTTGTGGGGACCAGTCATTGACATAATGCATTCCCTAGCCCCTAACCCTAACCTTAACC
>NC_048428.1:21822711-21825726 GCF_013103735.1 Etheostoma cragini
GTGTGTGTGTGTGTGTGTGTGTCTATCTGTCTGTGTGTGTCCGATTGTCTTTATGTTTTGTTTTTTTATTGTAATGTTGATATTGTTGTGTGTTTAGCTTTCGCGTGGTTCCAACGGCCGTGAAAACTCAGATTTGGAAGATTTTGGGAAAAATTACTAAAACCATTCCAGGTCCGGAGAAGTCCCGGTGTTTAATGAGAAGTGTGTTATGCAATATTTTCCCAACTTCAGATGGAAAAAAAGGAAACTTTGTTAACATCTCTTCATCTCACTTTAACGTTATTGCTGCAAAACGGGACCAACACATAAAATAAGTAACATAATAAAAGATACTTGGCGCTCGTGTATCCATACAGTATTGCCACTGAAAATATTGCAATACTTTCTGTATCCCCCCCCCCCCCCCCCCCCCCCCCCCCCCCCCCCCCCCCCCCCCCCCCCCCCCCCCCCCCCCCCCCCCCCCCCCCACACACACACACACACACTCTGACTGATCCTGACAGACCAGCACCCTGTCACCTTTTCACCCTGTTCACCCCATCCCACCCCACCTGCCCTCAAACCAGCTGCTCCCTTGTCAGGGTGGAAAATTACCGGCACCCACCCGAAAAGCACCACTCTGTTAAAACAGTTTATTTAGTGCATAAAGAATAAAATGTGCTAATAAGTGACATATTGTTCAGTATTATCTTTGATTTTTGTAGGAAAAAAGTTATAAAGTTAGACAACAATAAAGTTATTTGTATGTTCAAAGTCACGCCAAAATGAATGGTTGTCAATGGGATGCTAACGGCTAGTGATGGCTTGTTAGCAACAAAATGGCGCCGTAGAAGGTACGCTTTGCAGCGACTGGACTACCCCCCCCCCCCCCCCCCCCCCCCCCCCCCCCCCATGGTCGTTCTGCTGCATCACAGAGCAACAGGTAGAGGGTTTTAAGGAATTGAGACTCTTAAAAACGACAACATGTGTCACTTCTAATTTCCTGCCCCTCTGTATTCAGATCTTTGGCTCCAGGTGGATCCCTTCCTTCCTTCCTTCCTTCCTTCCCTCACTCACGCTCGTTTCCTCCCCCTCTTTCTCCTCCACTTCCCTTTCTCAGTTTTCCAACATCTGAGCCAGAAAGTGTTCTCCACCCTGAGCACACGATGCAGGTAGCTGACTAAATAAAAGAAACACTGCACGTTAAAAAGTGGAATTAACGCGGGATGAAGCCAAAAAAGGTTTTCAATTATCGCGACTACCGTTGAATCCTTTGAAGATGTTTCCGCGGCTCACCGCGATCACCGAACACTGAGCTGAGTTTTCTCTTATTTCAGCAGTTACTTGCGTCATTCGGTTTCCCCCGACACTAACAAACCGCCAGACGAGCGTGTGACTGACTGAGTTTTTCTGTGATCTGCAGTACGGGATGGGCGGCGGCGGCGGGGGCTCCAAGTCTTCCTTCACGCCGTTTGTAGACCCGAGGGTGTACGGGACCTCCCCGACGGACGATGACGATAACATCTCTGCCTCAGGTACAGCTCCTCACCGCGTTCTACCTGGAACCGTAGATATAACCACAGGTATAGTAAGGGATTTTATATGAATACAATCAAGTTTTTTGTCAAATTCAGTGAAAATACAGTCACCTATTTCTCTGTTTTCTGTGTGCACCGGATTAAAATCTGGTGCTCTTAGCGATGTCAAGTGTTTTTTAGGCTACGACATTTTTTGTCACTTACAGAAAACACTATCTGCTAGCTGCCCGTCCCCAGAACACAGTTTTCAACATCACGTAACGCTCATTTATTAACTTTAGCTTTACAGTTATTTTTGGAATTTATGGTCAGTAAACCTCATTTATAGGAAATTATACCTCATGTTTGAGTTAGAAAAGCAGAAATTAGGAATTATTGAGACTAAAATGAAAGGAATGGATGTTGATGATAATCACAGACTGGAATATGTCAACTTTTACTCAATACTATTTCAAAAACACTTCCATTTGTATTTCAGATGCTACAAATTTGAATAAGACGCCCCAAAATTAATGAAAGTAGAGATTCGTACTTGGCAAAGAGCGTTGTGTGGAATCAATCATGTTATTTTGGGGAATTAAAAAGAACATTGATGCAGGAACATAACATAACATAACATGACATGACATGACATGATATGACATGACATGCAGGGAATCAGCACAGGTCGGATTCGAACCCCAGACTGCTGCGCCGAGGCGTGAACCTCTCGGCACATGTGCGCCCGCTCTACCGCTGAACCAACCCGGCCACCGTCAACAGAGTTTTAAAATGTTTTTAGGAATGAACCTGCCGTCTGCGTGGACTCTCCTTAGCTGAATAGGGTAGGCCTGAGATGTTCTAATAAAGGGAGATTTTGGAGGAAATCTAACATCACATATTTTTGACCGCATACTTCAATGTCTTCAATTATTGCGACAATATTGCAAGAGGGACAGTTGACAGGTGCTTTCACAAACTACTTACACAATGAGATTTGTGACGCATGATCATCAGTAATTTGGACACACTGACTAAGTGGGAAAAGGTAAATAATAGAACAGCTGATCCTTTAATTGTAACGCAGCCTTTAAAAGCAGGAAACAACAACACTCGTTATATTACAATATCACGTTATCTAGTCTCATATCACGATATTGAGATATATATATATCTATATATATAGATAGATATATATATAGCCCAATCCTATTTTAACGTGTGCCACTTTATTCTCTAAATCACATTACTGTCCTTCCTCTTTTTAATTTACTTGCCAAAATGTCAACAAATAAACACACAATAAGAACCTTTTCCTTCTATTTCCTTCATTATAACATTCATATCTCAGCTCTCGTGGTGCAGGTGAGGTCATCCAGAGTAAAACAGCAAATGCACTCGTGGCTCTGTGAGACACTTTGTGTGTTAATATTTGTGTGTGTTTGTGTGTGTGTGTGTGTGTGTGTGTGTGTGTGTGTGTGTGTGTGTGTCACGTTGTGCTGCAGCGCTGTTTGCCGAC
>NC_048428.1:21825826-21834161 GCF_013103735.1 Etheostoma cragini
CCCCCCCCCCCCCAGTCTGAAATACCACCAGATGGCCAAGCACACAGCTGATGCCAACTCTCCTCTTGTAATGTTTGTATTCCTTAACCAGGGAAGAAGAACAAGCTGCGTGTCTACTACCTGTCCTGGCTGAGGAACAGGATATTACACAACGACCCGGAAGTGGAGAAGAAACAGGGCTGGATCACCGTGGGGGAGCTGGAGGGCTGCGTGCACTACAAAGTCGGTATGAGAACTCATTCCTGTGGGTCCCGAGGCCTCAGACCTGTAAACACTCCAAGTTGAAAATTTTGAAACTGAATTTGACCGATTAGATTTGACGGATGTCCGTCTTATTAGATTTTAAACCTGAATTTTTGGATCTGAATTTGTGACCATTTGAAAATACGCTTTGAAAAAATAAAAATCTAATTCAGCCCTTTTTGAAATTGAAAAATTCAAAAAATGTCATGTTTTGATTTCAAGAGGTGAATTCAGAACAAAGAAATCCATGTTTTTCAAAGTAAAATATTTCAAGAATAAGTGATCGGTGGCCGTCGTTCAAATAACTTAAATGACCTTTTGTCTCTGATTTGCTTCCATATTTCCCCCCATCTGACTGTTTCTCTCCTCCCGCAGTGAAATACGAGAGGATTAAATTTCTGGTGATTGCTCTGAAGAACGCCGTGGAGATCTACGCCTGGGCGCCTAAACCTTACCACAAGTTCATGGCCTTCAAGGTAAGGGGTGTCAGGACGCGCCTGACGTGTTAAAGAGTTGGGTAAAAATGGATAAAAGACCTCTTTTGTTATTCATCCTCGGGATAAAAAAGCAGCAAATGCCAAAATAAATATTCCACATAAATATGTAAAACGTCCACGTTACATTGCAGCCTGGTCCACGACTGCAAGTTACAGCTACTCGTTCAATACTAGACCAGAGTCTAAGATTTTTGATCCCATTAGTCACTTAGACTCTAGTCTATCTCATAGACCAGCGGTTCCCAAACTTTTTCAGCTCAAGACCCAAAAGAGAAATTTGGTGTCTCCCCGGGACCCAAATTTACGGAACAAAACCATTAAATTTTAATGTATATGAAGTATATTCATTCCATCCCCCCCCCCCAATCATCCCCCAGTACCGACACCAACATTTGTTTAAATAATGCTGACTTGTATTTAATGTGATGTGTGTGTCTGGTTGACGATATCAACCAGCTGATCTAGTCTAGGTTCGGTTTTTGAAAGTGCCCTTCTGAGGTCATTCTGAGGTCATTCTAAGGTCATTCTGAGGTCATTCTGAGGTCATTCTAAGGTCATTCTAAGGTCATTCTGAGGTCATTCTGAGGTCATTCTAAGGTCATTCTGAGGTCATTCTGAGGTCATTCTAAGGTCATTCTGAGGTCATTCTAAGGTCATTCTGAGGTCACGCTGAGCATTTAGTCTGTTCTCTGCCAATTGGCGACCTAATAAAACGGGTCTGCGACCCATTTGGGGTCCCGACCCTAAGTTTGGGAAACATTGTCATAGGCCGTTAATATTGAATAAATCACAGTATATGGTCTTACCCACGACGTTCCACTTCCTGGATTGTTCAGGTCTGCTGGAAGTTCCCCCAGATGCCCCACATATTTGACCGGATGTCGGTCTGGACCTTCCTCCGCAGCGCTGTGGAGGAAGGTCTGGCCCCGCGAGACTAATCAGTCCCTCTCTCCTTCTCTTCAGTCGTTCACTGACCTGCAGCATCGCCCCCAGCTGGTCGACCTGACTGTGGAGGAGGGACAGAGGTTAAAGGTCATCTACGGCTCCAGCGTGGGCTTCCACGTCATCGATGTGGACTCTGGAAACCCCTACGACATCTACATCCCCTCACATGTTAGTCCGCGTGTGTGAATGATGCCCTGCTGTGTTTTAACATCTTTTTTTATATATATGTTAATTGCATTTGATTGCACGAATGTTAAAATGGAGTGTTTGAAAGATCCAGGGCTCCCTAAGTCTATATGGGTGCCCGGGTTGGTTCAGTGGTAGAGCAGGCGCACATGTACTGAGAGGTTTATGCCTTGATGCAGATGTCCAGGGTTTGATTTCCTCCGCGTCGTCCCCCCCTCTCTAACCCTTTCTCCCCTAACTGTCCTGTCAAAAAAATTAAAAAAGGCGGAAAAGCCCAAAAACTAATCTAGAAAAAAATAGTCTTTATTGTCTACATTGGGTGCCCAGTTAGCTCAGTTGGTAGAGCGGGTGCCCATATATATATATACATATTTAGAGGGTTACTCCTCGACGCAGCAGGCCTGGGTTCGACTCCGACCTGCTGTCCTTTGCTATGTGTCACCCCCCCCCCCACCAGACTAGCTAGACTATCTGTCCAATCGGAGGACTATGGTTACCTGGTCCTCAGGTCTCTGCAGGGTAAATCCAGACAGCTAGCTAGACTATCGGTCCAATCTGAGGACTATGGTTACCTGGACCTCAGGTCTCTGCAGGGTAAATCCAGACAGCTAGCTAGACTATCTGTCCAATCTGAGGACTGTGGTGACCTGGTCCTCAGGTCTCTGCAGGGTAAATCCAGACAGCTAGCTAGACTATCTGTCCAATTTCTGTTGACGACTAAAACTACTCTTGAGCGTACACGTGTTCCCCCAAAACAAGATCCTTCCAGAGGCTATTTAGCAGCGGCACCAGTTGAGCTTGTCATGTGACCGCAAAAACATTACAGTACGTCCTGTATGTCCCTCACCGGCTACCGTAGTCCAAGATGGAGCATGAACACGGAGCGTCTGTCCCAGTTCATGAGAATTCAGATGTGCAATTTCAAGCCAATAGGAGTACTTTGAATTGATGGTAGTGGTAAAAAGTCACGAAAAAGGACGAGTTTGTGAACGGGCAACACCGATTTCGATAATAAATTACTGAAACTGGACCTAAAGGGAACTGAACGCTACGCCACTTGAAAGTGAACCAGAGACCCCCGATTTAAAGCTGAGTTTGCTTAAACAACCCTAAAGACTTTCCTATTCTCCACACCAGGGGTTCCCAAAACTTTCAGCCCGCGACCCCCCAAAGTATCGGTGCAAGTGACTTGCGCCCCCCCCAATATAAACGTATATAAACATCGCGCGCAACCGCGCACGCACTATAGACGTCTCCAAACACGAGCATATTAACACAAGATAACACAACAGCCATAAGATTATTCTACAGTAATTTACTCATTACTTTAAGTTGAACTTAACCTCTAATGAGATGGATGTGCAGTGTGTTTGGAGCACAGAGTCCAGTCCTGGTTTAATGTTGGAGACCGCTACTCGGAGATCCTCCTCCACACTCTTTTTGCACAAGTAGGTGTTGCCAGACGGCATGAGCGCATCCGAAGCCGCCCTGGATAGCTGTGGGTCTCCCCTCTCAACTGAAATCCCAAAACTCGGCCAGCGTCTTACTACACGCTGTCTTCAGGGTCCGGTCTCTGGACAGTCCAACCGACGCGTCCTCCAGCTCGGGTTCACATGATTGGCCCTCGTTATCAAATCTAAAAGAGCCGTTCCCTTTGTATTTATTTGCTTTGTTTTATTTTAAATTTAGCCACTAGTTTTATCTTGGGTTTAAAATCACGGCTAACATGTGCTATTTCTCATCGTTTTTAAACTTTTGTTTTATTTCTGGAAATCAACTTGCGACAATAATAATAATAATAATGGTTGTGCAAACGATGTGCAATTGCACTTTTGTTGTTGTTGAAAAACTTAACATTTTCGTTAGGAAGGAACCCTAAAACCGTGCCAAATACGGGCTTATAAGTCGGATGGATCGATGGATGGATGGATGAAAGGATGGATGGATAGATACTAGGAAATTATAGGGATAGGACATTTTAGGCATCCAGTAGCAAGACAACCATAACACAACCGACACATATACACACGTATATCACACATACATAAGAATAAGAATTAAAATCCCTCACAGAATCAATGACCATGTGAGGTAAGGTAACTATGGTGGACTGCGTGCAATGGTGATAGTTAGATCATGATTACATATTAACTGATGAAATGTAAACATAATGACCTATATACTGACTGATTGAATAAGAATATGAGCGATATGGAACAGGGAACGAGTTTTAGGGTGTAGTCTTCCACAAACCTAGGAGGAAACCCTGAGATCACGTGTTATTTAATGAATGAAAGAGTGAGAGAATGGGAGACGTGAGCTAATGAAGGTGTGACTGAGCAGATGTGAACTAGCGAATGGGTTAAAGCAACAGCTGCCTTTTGATGAGTGAGTGAATGAGCGGTGTGTGTCCCCCCCCTCTAACACTGTTCTGGTTACAGTGAGAGATGGACCGGGGGGGGGAAGGAGACGGTAACCACAGCAACCGCCTCACATTGCTTTTGGCAGGCATGAATCACGCTGTGCACATGTGTGTTTCCATGGCGAATGCGTGGCTGAGGAGCGGGAGACTCTATTGTTGCAGCAGTTTCTTCTTCTCTCGGGGTGGGGACGGTGGGTTAGCTGGGGGGGGGGAGGGGGGAGTCCAGACCTCCCTCTAGGCTCACGACAGCTCCTAATCCCCTGCCCCCCACCCCCTCCAACCCCCTCCCGTGTGTCGCCCCGGCAGATTCAGGGTCAGGTGACCCCGCACGCCATCGTGGTTCTGCCCAAGACGGACGGCATGGAGATGCTGCTGTGCTACGAGGACGAGGGCGTCTACGTCAACACCTACGGACGCATCACCAAAGACGTGGTGCTGCAGTGGGGCGAGATGCCCACCTCCGTCGGTACGTCAACCAATCAGCTCGCTTCTCCTTGACCCCTGACTTAAAGACCCCTGAGTAAACCTCTATAAGTGGTCTCAGCAGATCATCTTTTCACCCCCTCACTACTCTCTACCACTCCTCCTCCGTTCAAAGCAACACTTCCTCTCTCTCCTCCCGCCTTCTGCTTTTCACTTCCACCTTTGAACAAGAAGCCGAGACTGTAGTTTCACCTGTTCCGTTACCTGGGTTTTTTTTGGGGAGGTTTTAAGCGGGAACGTGATGAAGACATACAGTAGGAGCCAAAATCATCCATGTGAATCTGATAGCTCCGCTGCTTCATGCTAACACTTTCACACGTCAACATGTACCTGCTTGGGGCTTTTATTTTGGGGCTTTTATTTTGTTGACTGAGTGGTGCCCGTTGCTGGGCTTTGTCACTGGAAGTGACCAAAGTGTCACACACTCCAGCTCCACATGCATTCTCTCTGTTGTTTTGAGGGCGTTTTGGCCCTCAGTTTGTTGTTGAAGGCCTGAGGAGAGATGCATCTGGACCAGGAGCCTGCGACACTAACAGGTGGGATCGATGGCCACGTCAACGTATACATTTGTAAACAAACTAAGGTTCAGTGCAACCTTCCATGTTGGATTGTTGCGTCACGCATCAGGATAGAAAATCAAATCAAGGGTGCCCACATATAGAAGTTTACTCCTCGATGCAGTAGGCCCGGGTCCCACCCCCTCTCCCCTTTAATTTCTCAGCTGTCCAAAATGTTCTTAACAAAAAAAGAATAGCCTCTTTAAATTCCCCTGTGCTGGAAAAACTGCAGAAATAAAAGGGGAAAAAAGGTTCTGTGTGAGCTGTAGGTTTACATAAAGGATGCCTATTAAAATGAGATTGAAATAACTTAATAACAACTAAATAATTAAAATAACATCAATAACTGAGGGGGGGGGGGGGAGATGTTACCATGGAGCACGGCAGCGGAACGATGCATTGGAGACACATGGAGGGTTTTGGTGTCAATGTTGTCATCACGTAACAGGTGAGGGGACCAAAGCAAAACAACTCCAAAACTGAATGGATCTCTTTAATGTCAAGTGTTGATTATCCATTTACTGCATGAGATGATGACAACAACACGTCCCACAGAGCATTAACCCCCCCCCCTCCACACACACACACACACACACACACACACACACACACACACACACACACACACACACACACACACACACACACACATTCAACGTCTTTTGCACAAACAGTAGATTGTATGGGGAACATGCTCGTGTGTTGTTTGTCTGCCGCGTTGCCCTCTGTCCTCTTGTTCTAAACGAAACGTAAATATGTCAAAAATATTCCTGCATTCATCCTTGAGCGCATGGGCTCGAAAAAAAAAAAACACTTCATCAAACACACACACACACACACACCAACAACAAGATTTGTGAGATTCAGTAGATTGCACGTCAGAGTCAAAAAGCCAAAGTCTTGCAGCGCATCTGAATGATTTTGTTATTTAAAAAGCACACTCCCTCGAGCACGTCAAGGATGGATCATGGGAGTTTGAGTTCTGTTTGCATGTGTGATTGGTCCCCCGTGTGTGTGATTGTGTGTGTGTGTGTGTCTGTTTGTGTATGTTTGCATGTGTTATTTTTCAGCTGTGGACGTCACTTTCTTTCTGTGATTTTACAACAAAAACATTTGATCAAAAAAACAAACAAAGGATGGATCTTGGATCTTATGATCCGAGTCGCTCAAAGCATCCTCTTGTTTCTTCCATTGGGCCTTCACTCTCCGATTCATATTTTCGATGTCAGTGTACGATGTCTTGACTGATTTAAACATGTCTGAAGGTGCTTGTGTGTTCTGCGTGTGGACATCATCTCCTGTTAACATGTTTGTGTTTATTTTACTCTCAGACCAGAGTTTCTCACAGCCAAGCCCTCCCCCTCCCCTCCCCTCCCCCCCAGACCGCGTTGCAGCGTTTTTTTTGTTTATTTATTCACATCAGCTGCTGGTTGATCTCCTTCCTCAGCGGACAAACATAACAGAGCTCTATTGCAAAAAGGGTTAAAAAAACCCCAAAAAAGCCCTTTTCCCTGGATTGTATTGCTGTGACAGAAGAAGCTGGACCCCCTTTTCCACGGCGACGGTATCACACCCTCTAGTCGTGGCTCGGCGACGCGTCACCGTCTGCTTCTCCGTGTAACGCCGAGACGAGATAGCCTCCGTCGCCGAGCTTCTAATCGAACTGGCTCAACGTTTGTGGTCTTCTTGAGTCCGCAGGGAGTTGGGTTGGGAACCGGAGGGTCGCAGGTTCAAGTCCCCGTACGTACCAAAGCGTGGAGTGTGGACTGGTTGCTGGAGAGATGCCACTTCACCTCCTGGGCACCTCTTGAGCAAGGCACCCGTACCCCCCCAACCGCAGGGAACTGGTCCAGCACTGGCAGCCCCTCACTCTACATCTCGCCATTAGTGCATCAATAGGTGTGTGTGTGCGGTGATTACTAACAAAACAGAGTGTTAATTGTAATAATTTAGGCCTTTATTCCCTCACTGGGGATCAATTAAATACATTTATATATTATATTCGTTTTCTTATTCAAAACTGGTCAAATCAATTATAATTGAGTTGAGGGGGGTTCAGTGCCACCAGTGCCCAGGAGGCATATCTCCATCTACCAGTCCACCACCATGCTTTAGTCCGTACGGGGACTTGAACCAGCGACCCTACGGCACAGACTAAAAGAGTTTTCCATAAGTGGGATTGGAATCCTGGGATCAACACAAGCAAATTTCATCTACTTTAACATCAACTTTATTTGTCTCACTGATTGGACGTGCAGCAGGTACACATTAAAAAAAACACACAAAAAATGTACACACAAGATACACACAACAGTCAGAAGTTTGGGGGAGGAACAACCGCAGACACTGGATAATACAATCTGCTGCGGCTCACGTGCCGGGTTCAGACCACCAGCGTCAGTCAAGCAGTGTTTTAATTTAAAGTTAATCACTGACATCAATGTCGACGGACACCCCGAAAACCTCCTGCCACACGATCCTGCGCCCCCCCCGTTGCTCCGTTGCATCTTTTCTCGACGCCAGGAGAAGGGATAAGAGGTTGTGGTTGTTCGAATCAGTCAGAAACTGCTGCAATAATCTCCTCCCGGAGGCGAGGGAGAGGAGCCTCCATGTGTGACTGGCTTGGGTGTGAGACTGGTGCTGAGTCTTCTCCTGTCCAATCCCCCTCTGTGTGTGTGTGTGTGTGTGTGTGTGTGTGTGTGTGTGTGTGTGTGTGTGTGTGTGTGTGTGTGTGTGTGTGTGTGTGTGTGTCTGCAGCATACATCCACTCCAACCAGATCATGGGCTGGGGAGAGAAGGCCATTGAGATCCGCTCCGTGGAGACGGGACACCTCGACGGAGTTTTCATGCACAAGCGAGCTCAGCGACTGAAGTTCCTGTCGGAGAGGAACGACAAGGTGAGTCCGACAACACCTGCACAGTCTACCAGAGGACGCTCTACAACGTCCCCGTTAGTGGTGGCGTTGCATAGTCTGTCCACCAGAGGACGCTCTACAACGTCC
>NC_048428.1:21834261-21838633 GCF_013103735.1 Etheostoma cragini
ACCAGAGGACGCTCTACAACGTCCCTGTTAGTGATGGCGTTGCATAGTCTGTCCACCAGAGGACGCTCTACAACCTCCTTGTTGGCAACACAGATTTTTTTTTATGTTAATGTGTTTTTGTTCAAACGACTAAGTTTCATAACTTAATAATTTTTTATTTTTAGACATGTTATTGACATTCTTTGATATATGTTCTGTTGTGACAAAAAAATAAATTATCATTGTATTTCAACGAGAACTTATAAATACCTACAAATAACTAATGTAAGGGAAATCTGTTTTTTGTAACGCATTTCTGGAAAATGTGTTTTTTACATATACTGCATATCGGCATACCGGATTTTTAAATAATCAAATAGTTGCATCGGTATCAGCCTTAAAAATCCTTTATCGGTCAGCTCTAATAGAAACGTCATCAACTCGCTTGCTGTGTGTTCGTTGCCGATATAGAAAAGGCTAACGATGTCTCCTTTCGGCAGGTTTTCTTCGCCTCGGTGCGTTCTGGAGGCAGCAGTCAAGTCTTCTTCATGACCCTCAACAGAAGCTCCATGATGAACTGGTAACCTTTCTCCATCGACCCAGAACCCTCCTCTTCTTCACCCTGATCATCGCCCGACATCAGGAGCGAGGGATGCCAGGAGGACAGTGTGTGTATGTGTGCGTAAACCATATGTGTGTGTGTGTGTGTGTGTTTGTGGAGGAAATCAACGAGTTGCTGAACGGACGGTTGAGCAGCTGGAGGACGAGTATGGATGGAGGAAAGGTGTCTCCACGCACCGACGCCGGCAGACGCCTTCCCCATTCCCTGCGGACAGTTTGATTGGGCGGATGGTTGTTCTTCGAGGGTTTAGATCCAGACTTTAAAGGACACTGCCATCATGCCGAGTAGCCTTTGACTTCCCCGATTGATCGGACGGGGTAGCTGCGGAGAAGTTCTCTGTGTAGCACATTAATGATTTCTCACAGGGTGTTCACACTGCGAGCACGATTGGTTGTTGGACTCTGCTTGTTGGTGCTGAATCCAATCAGGCGTATTATACTGCGCTGCGTTGTCGTGAGTAACGTTACCGGTTGGTAAGGTCTGGACTGAACCAAAATCCCTTCAGTAGATCCCCGCTAAGCCGGCTGAAGTTCTCCCCCTACTCTGGCCTTGTGTTTTTCTCTTCCAAATATATTAGCTCATTGAAAACAAAGTACATCAGTTGATAAACGCTAACCAAATATTTTATCGTGGACAAGCAGGAATGAACATCCGACTCCCCAGACACAGTCGCTGCTGACTAGAAGAGACCGTAGTCTCCTTTGCAATCTGTGATTTTTGGATAGTTTAGAAGACACTCGTGAAGGAAACATGGTGAAATCTTTGGTCGTGAATCCTGACGACGGTCCTAGGTTTTGTTCCTCCGCCAACAATGAAGTACAACCCACATCTAATAAACCAAAATACGGCATGTAAGGACACAGAACACTGATGTAATGCTACAGCTGAAAACATTACCTCAAAGTCACTTTGCAAAATGGAAAATGTGAGCGCTGTGGATGAAGCTTGTTTTTCCATCATATTCAAAACCTGAGAAGGAGTGTTGAGAGTGCAAGTGTCTCTTCTTGCACCGGTTTGTTTTTCAATCAATATTAAGAGCTACAACTCAGCATTCAAAATTCATCAGACAATCTGCCTCAGTGCGGGATTTCTGACCAAGTCCTTTTTTTAGACTCATCTCGCATCTTAAAAAGAGATTTTGCGTAAAGTAATGTTGCAAGCTGTTCTCATTCACTGTTACACCTTTGAAAAGTAATGCATTTGCACATGGCCCACGTAATCATGTCGCGGGACGTGCAGGGCTGCCTCAATGGAGGTGAGGTACTGTAGTATAAAGATCGACAAAGTCCGTGTGGGGAGGAGGTCGGGGTGGATGGAGGGGTTCCTTTCAGTCAGGAGGCCGCTGCTCGTGTCCGCAAAAGTCAACGTTGACTTATTTCAACTTACTTGTACGTAGCTGGCGTTCTTAACTAATACTAATACGTAAGAGATGCAACAAACGTACTTATTTTAACCCGAACCACGACCCGTTTCCAAAACCTTAGCAAGTAGTTTTTGTTGCTTATGTTGACAGCATTTGTAGGACGACGCACGACTAATTGTGCATAACTTTTCGTAAAATATCACACAAACTGTCGCACGAGGACACGTTGAGTGTGGACACGTCATTTTCACGCTTTGCTAACTTAGCCGTCGTAAATGTGTTTTTTTACGAGTCTGAATCAACTTCAAAAAAGGCCACTGACCAAATGTTGACTTCTCATTGTATATAAGGATGACGGTCCTTGTTGTTGTTGTTGTTGTTGTTGTTGTTATCACCTCAAACACTTCTGAACGTGATGACTCAATCTCAGTGTTTTCTAGACTAACATCCTCTTGTAGCAAAAAAGGTGTTTTTTTTTTTTTGTTATGCGACGTCAGGTATTTTTCAATCGTAAAGCGAAATTTCATCAGAATCTGGGAAATTCCTTGCTCTCTGTCTGTAGGAGGGGAATGGACTCGAGGACGGTGTTGCTCACAGTGTGAACGCCCATTTTGAGTCCTGCTGCTGCTAAAACACTCTCTCTTTCCCCTTCACGAGAGACAAACACTACAAACAACACAGTGCGTGTCACAGGGGAAATGACGTTGGGTTTCGGGGGGTAGGGGAAGGAGGGTTGTAGATACTGTATAATTGCTGCAACAGCAACCCAATAACAAAGTCATTCTCCCAAGAAGAACATGGCCGTAGAGTAGTTGTCAACTTCAGCCCTTTTGTTCTCTCCACCTTTTTCCTTTGTCCCTGCTGTTCTGTGTCCACTGCACCTGTGTAAATACTCACTTTGATGTAAAGGACCGACTTCGCAAAAATAGGGTGAGAACGCCGAAGAAGAAAAAATAACCGTCTCGCTTTCTTTTTTGTCACACCTCTGTAAATCTGTCCGTTGTGGATTTGCTCTCAGACGGGAGGGGTTTTAGTCCGAGCGAAGACTTACACACAGAAGTTTGGTTTTTGGAGTCAACGCTCCCCGAGTTTACTCTTTTTTGCCAAGCTGTTCATCACTGTTTATTTAGTTGTGTATTTTGCATGGTGACATACACGTTTTAGAGCTGTCGTCACTTGTTATGAATTGTAAGTTAAAGGCAATACACGGACTGGTCTGGCTGCACAAACTGGACGCTGAGAGTGTCTACATGAGCCCTGAAGCTTTTTTTTTTCTCACAACACTGAGCTGTAAATTGAACGTTTTGACATTGTAGAGCGTCTGGGCTTTTATCACATGAGTCACAGTCACACAAGTCAAGATTGTACACTGGATAATTTACTGTTAAACTTATATTCTAAGAGTTATGGTTGATGCTCACAACCAGAGCTGCTTGTAAACATGCGAGCAGGACGGGCTCAGCATCCCTTTGGAGGACATTTTTTATTTTTATTTTTTACCCTTCGACGATGGTCTCTGATGTTTGTTAGCTTCGATCAGGCTACGAGAGAGGGAAGTGGTTACTTCACTTTTTTACTTGATATTTCTTTCATTGTTCATTGATCTCAAAGGATGCGCTAGGTGCAAGCGATGCCGCTTTAAAGCCAGCTGAAGCCTTTTACATGTGCAGGATGTTAGCATTAATCAACACCCTGTGAATAAAGGTTAGGAGGCGGGGTCAGATTGAGAGACCATAGATTTAAAAAAAATAAAAAATAAAAAAAACATCTAAATATATATATATATATATATATATAGTAAGAATTTTCATTACGATAATGTCTTACTGATCATTTTAGAGAGACAAAAAAATAATGTTCACTTATTAAAGCTTAGTTGTCTTTCTACAGAATAGAGAACATAGCTATTAGAATTTCTTAAAAAAAAAAAAAAAAAAAAATATCCAATGTTTTTATCGTGGTATTATTTGTATTTTAACTTTTTGTACGTATCAAGACTGTGAACATATATAAGGATGTGTGCTGGTGTGTGGGTGTGGGTGTGTGCGTGGGTGTGTGTTTGTGGGTGTGTGACATGCATGTGAGTGTATGTTTTCACCTTGTCTGAATCACTGGAATCAGTCAACAGACGACCTCGGTCTGATTACACGCATCTGTAATGTTGGAAATTCTACAATAAATGTCCTCTCCTTGTACAGCAACAGCACCTGCGCCGCTCTCTTTCTTTACGCTTAATTTGTATGACAAATATCCATCCATCTTCATCCGCTCATCTGGTATCGGGTTGTGGGGGGCAGCAGCTCCAGCAGGGGACCCTAAACGTCCCTTTTCCGAGCCACATCAACCAGCTCCGACTGGGGGGTCCCGAGGCGTTCCCAGGCCAGGTTGGAGATATAATCTCTCCACCT
>NC_048428.1:21838733-21840805 GCF_013103735.1 Etheostoma cragini
CCCCCCCCCCTCCTGAGGAAACCCATTTCGGCCGCTTGTACCCTGGATCTGGTTCTTTGGGTCCCGGCCCAGCCTTCATGACCATAGGTGAGGATAGGAACGAAAATTGCCCGGTAGATCGAGATCTTTGCCTTCTGGCTCAGCTCTCTTTTCGTCACAACGTTGCGATAAACAGAACGTAGTACCGCACCGGCCGCTCCGATGCTCCGACCAATCTCCTGCTCCATGGTCCCCTCACTCGCGAACAAGACCCCAAAAGGTAGTTAGACTCCTTCAATTCACTCCCTACCCACATAACTAATTTAATTAATATAGTTATGTGACACAAGCTGTTGTTGATAGGTAGGAGGAAAAAATGTGAAGAAACCAAAGAATCCTGCACGCCGTCGATCACAGCAACACTTTATAATAACCGTCACTTAAAAATGGTGAATTTATGGTAATTAAGCAGTTATTTTACTAGTTATTTAACAAACAATTACATTATAATTACTCACTAATTGTTAGTTCAGTTCAAGTTAAACTGTCACATGCACCTTTAGTTCAGAGTACCATAGCAGTGAGGTACAATAAGCCTTTTTGCTCTCTCAGCACCAGTTAATAGTAACTGTTATAATAATAATAATAACAATAATAATAATAATCACATAAATAGCATTTAAATTCAGACTCTACTACACCTGCTCCACCTGATAATGTTGTAGTTTCTCTTCCTGTGTTTTTCATCTACCCCACACACACTGGATATCTTTAATATCTGTATTTATACACATTTCCATTACAAATACTTACTTTTTCAATAGTATTTATGGTCACAGGTGAATATAACTTATATTATGGTTACCTACGTTTGCTTAAATAAATAAAATATTTCTGAAACTGATTTATTACTTTAATTACATATTCAATTTAATGTTAACGTCACTTACTTACACCGCTAAACTGTTTCTTGTACTATCGCAACTGCACTTTAAAATACTTTTATTTGACGCCACTTTACTTTTAGTCTACCTGTCTTCTCATTGGCTGTTGTTTGCATGTTTGTTTGTTTGTTTACTTGTTTGTTTGTTTTGCTTTTATTGTAGAAAATGCTGCTGTAATGAGGGAATGTCCCTGCTGTGGGATGATAAGGTATTATCTAATCTAATTTAATCTAAAACCTTTAATAAAAAGTAGTAGCAGTGCAATGATTCAAGTTATTTTAACGGTTTATTGTTACACGCATTTTATCTCATGCAAAGTATTTGTTAATGATCACCAAATGATTTCTAAACCTGTAAGAAGTTGTTTGTGAGATGTTAATTAACATTTGGATGGTTGCTATGAAGTTGCAACTGATAATGAGATACTGAGCAATTAGTCTGAAAAACACAACTAATCTTTTATCTTCTTTTATTTTTAAATAATTGGCAGAAATGAGATTTCATGGCGAGAGTACAGGATGAAAAACAGTCAATTTAGATTTTAAATAAACCAAAAATATTGTACAGTCATACTGACTTTATCACATGTGGCCTACAAACTATGTGCTGGGTCCTGTTAGCCATTGTGGACCATCTCTGATCAAATGTTATGGATACTTGTAGATCTGAAAAAAAACGGGTTGCCAGGTCTGTCTCCCTCAGACCCAGGTCTCCCTCAGACCCAGGTCTCCCTCAGACCTGGCAACCCTTTCAGCCAGTCAACAACCAGAACGCATAAGGAGAGAGTGCCCTAACTATTCTTAAGTATTCTCAGGGTTTTTCCTCCCCTGGAACCCCGCGGTTGCCCCTTAGCTGAGAACCAGGTTGCCAGGTCTGACTCCCTCAGACCCAGGTCTCCCTCAGACCTGGCAACCCTTTCAGCCAGTCAACAACCGAAACACATAAGGAGAGAGTGCCTTAACTATTCTTAGGTATTCTCAGGGTTTTCCCTCCCCTGGAACCCCGCGGTTGCCCCTCATCTGAGAGCCGGGTTGCCAGGTCTGACTCCCTCAGACCCAGGTCTCCCTCAGACCTGGCAACCCTTTCAGCCAGTCAACAACCGGAACACATAAGGAGAGAGTGCCCTAACTATTCTTAGGTATTCTCAGG
>NC_048428.1:21840905-21842731 GCF_013103735.1 Etheostoma cragini
AGCTTGGACCAGACCGGTCCGTAACCTGAGAACCCCCGGGTAGCGACCCCTGTGCCAGCTTGGACCAGGATAGTCCGTTACCTGAGAACCCTCAGGTCTCCGACACGGACCCGCCTCTGGCACTGGCCGAGTTTAACTACCTAACCCCATTTTAAGCGTTGCTCCGCCACTCGACTGGAAGGGGGGCCACACAAGTCCACTTTAAAAGGAGGTTTACCTTGGCGTGTCCGTGCTTGCCGGTCTTGGAGGTGGACATCTCCACGATTTTGCAGGGACGTCCCTTCAGCACCACGTACCCGTTCTTACGCAGGGCGGAGCACTGCATCGGGATGGTGGCGGAGGCGCCGGACTCACCAGTCGTGAAGTCACAATCGGGATCTGCCATGGTGCAATGGGTCAGCGGTGCTGCAAAACACATTTAAAGATCCTTTATCGTACGACCCGACACGGAAACTATAACACACCCTGCACAACACCAACAGCTGTCTTTTCCAGTGTAAACAACATCACATTGTTCATATTTGTTATGGTGGGATTACATTTTATTGCAATATTTCAATTCTATACACAGGTTCTGTTGCAAGACTTGCTCCATTTATTGCATTTTCATTGGATTATTGTCAACACACCAAACCAAAAAGGTAAATAACATGCAAACTTCAACTTCAATACAACTATGAAATACTTACAATACATCTCATTCAGATTTGCTTTTCTATGGCAACAACATGATCACTATTTTCTTGTTTCTGTTAAGATCCGGCTGGACCATCATGGGAACAAAGTCCCAGTCCCTCTGGAAGTCCACCACCACATAACCAGCTGCAGTTGTACATTTAACTGTATTGACTTTCTAAATAAAGTTGTAAAATGAACAACAAGTTGACGTTTTTATGGCCAGGGACACGAGGTCACCTTACAGCTCATAAACATCTAACAATAGCTGACAATGTTTAAGATATTATTTAAGATATAACTTATAAAAAACATTACTCTGGGCGAGGCTAAAGGCTTGTAATTTTAATTTTAGCCGTCTGACATTAGCTGGCCTGGAGTTTCCAACAGCAACAGTGCCAGATAACGGTTGAAATGCTGCCTTCACGGGCTCCCGGGACGGTTAGATTTCCCATGTTGGGATGTTGTTTTTCCGACTCAACCACTTAAATGGTGCTTTGCCTGACTTGTTATCATGGTTAATGCTAACAAATAACTTTCTGAAAGAATCTAGTTCACTTCATGAGGCCAGGGATTAACGATTACAACTTTATACCGCATTACAAATCACGTTAGCAAAAACGTACACGCGAGAACGTCCGTTATGTGAATACATAAAACATATTTACTCACGTTCGCCATGTTACTTCGTAATTTCACACCAACTCGGCCAGTCGGGGAGCAATAATTTCGCCGAGTTATTCTTCCCACATGAGGTGGTGTTCATGTGAATTTTCCCCCATTCTTGGCGTCAGTTTTCCGATTATTCCGCCACCACTTGAACGCAGCGAAAAAGCCAACTAATAACGGTAGCGACACGAGCAAACACCAGATATTAGCGAGTCAAATGAACACCTAATGAGGACGACCTCGTGCTGCCGCGGTGTATAAATAACCGCCCAGCGCGCGCCGCCGCCGTTGCTCCACAACAGCGAGCGCCGTTATCTGTTAGCTAATGCGATGCTAACATGCTAACCAACCGTTCATTCAACTTCGCACAGGGTTTGACGCTCGGTCGACAGCGGCCGGCGCGCGACCCTACCCGTTGTTTTAACCGCCATTTAAAAGCTCGGATGACAAACGGGCCGGTGGTGTTTAACGCGTACCCCCCC
>NC_048428.1:21842831-21847761 GCF_013103735.1 Etheostoma cragini
GTCCAAGCTGGCACAGGGGTCGCTACCCGGGGGTTCTCAGGTTACAGACCGGTCTGGTCCAAGCTGGCACAGGGGTCGCTACCCGAGGGTTCTCCGTTTAAGGACTATCCTGGTCCAAGCTGGCACAGGGGTCGCTACCCGGGGGTTCTCCGGTTACAGACCAGTCTGGTCCAAGTTGGCACAGGTGTCGCTTCAGTAAAGCCAAGTCCTCCTTATCTTTTTATTCAAACACCAGCGTGCTCGCTCCTGCTTGTACTTTGCCCCTGTGTGGGACTTGGTCTCAATAAATAGAAGAAGTAAGATTACAGCTGTACGTTTTTACCGTTTTCATAACTTAAACCCTGAATAAATACGTAACGTCGGGCTGATATTGATGATTGTGCAGTTGAAGCTGCGATGACTACTGTGCACAGTCACTGTTGATTTATGACCCGGTGTAGATAACTCCTGCAGATGTTACCTAAAAATCCCCCATGCCGTCGTTTAACACTCCTGTTGTCCTCGGGTCAATTTGACCCGTTTACAAAAACTTTCAGTATCAGAACTGTGACAAAAGAACGTTGAAAAAAGTGACAAATGATGGGGGGAAAACTACAAAAACACAGTGAAAAGAAATCAACAAAATATTCTTTGACAAAAGAATGACACAAAAAAACATCAAAAAAATTGGAGAATGTGACTTTTTTTTAATTGACAAAAACGTCATTGAAAATCTGAACAATGACAAAGTACATCAAATTTTGAAAGGCGACATTTTTTTGAATGACAAAAACATAATTAAAAAAGTGACAAATGTTGGGAAAAAAACAACAAAAACAGTGAAAAAAATTCAACAAATTTTAATGTTTAATGTTAAAGTGACAAAAAATCTGAAAAAATGACAAATTTCAAAAAGTAGACTTTTTTTGTTCTTGACAAACATAAAAAAGTGACTAATGTTGGGGAAAAAACGCAAATCAACAAAAACATTATTTTTTTAATGCTGAAAAAGTGACAAAAAATCGGGAAAATGAAAAACATAACAAAAATCAGAAAAAAATGACGAACACAATTAAAAAAGAGACAAATGTTGGGAAAAACTACTAAAACACAGTGAAAATAAATCAGCAAAAACATTCTTTTTTTTTAATGCTGAAAAAGTGACAAAAAAATCAACAAATTTGGAAAAAGCAACTTTTTGGTTGACAAACATTTTAAAGTGACTAATGTTGGGAAGAAAACACAAATCAACAAAAACATTATTATTTTTAATGCTGAAGTGACAAAAAATCTGAGACAAAAAAATCAGAATTTTGAAAATAGAACTTTTTTTTTTATTGACAACTTCATTTAAAAAAGTGATTAAAATCAACAAAAGTCGGGAAAATTGTAGAAAAAGAACACGATGAAATTTCAACCCAGAAAAAAACATTTGGTCGACGGGAAGACAACACGACGGTTAATGTCCCAGTTGGACCTCGTTCCTGCTTCGATGCCCTAATCCACCGGAGGTCTCGAATGTTGTCATTTTGGGATCTGCACGCTGAGTGTTACCTTTTGTCACCTGCACAGGTAAACTCCCGACAGGTCTCTGTAACACCAGACGCTCTTTTGTAATAATCCACCCCGTTTTGTTCTGCAGGTTAACCTGGTGGGTATCGACATCTTCACCAACAAGAAGCATGAAGATATGTGCCCCTCCACCCACAACATGGACGTCCCCCACATCAAGAGGATAGACTACCAGGTACGCAGGCACGTCTAACGACTCCTGGGACTCTCGTCGCACACATGCACACGCGTGTCGCACACAGCTGACCCACGATGTCAAAACTCTGGTAGCCAACACGTGGCCGCCGTTGCCTTTCTAATGCACAAAACTGCATGAGCCAGAAATGAGGAGAGACCTTTCCGATGCATCGGATATCTGCTCAGGAAATACAAAGATGTCGCTTTTGACCGTCCTCCTCCAACGTGAATGTTTTTTTTTTTTTTTTTTTAAGGATTACTTTGGGGTGTTTTCCCCATTTTTTTTTATGCTTAAAAAAAGACCCAAAAAAATGACCATCAGCAAATTTGGGAAAGGCGACTTTTTATGTTCTTTACAAAAACATAATTAAAAAGTGACAAATGTTTGGAAAAAAAATACAAAAACAGTGAAAACTAATAAACAAAAATATTCTTTTTTTTTAATGCTGAAAAAGTGCCCCAAAAAATCGGAAAAGGGGATTATTATCTTTTTTTAATTGACAATAACATAATTAAAAAGGGACAAATGTTGGGAAAAAACTACAAAAACACTGAAAAGAAATCAACGAAAACATTCTTTTACCTAATGCACGAAGTTTCCCGAAACTGCATGAGGCAGAAAATTACAAAAACACTGAAAAGAAATCAACGAAAACATTACTTTAGCTAACACACAAAGTTTCCCGAAACTGCATGAGCCAGAAATGAGGAGAAACCTTTCCGATGCATCGAATATCTGCTCAGGAAACACAAAGATGTCGCTTTTGACCATCCTCTTCCAATGTGAATGGGATTTCTTTTTTTTTTAAGGATTACTTTGGGGTGTTTTCCCCATTTTTTTATGCTTAAAAAAAATGACAAAATAATCTGGAAAAAATTGACCATCAACAAATTTGGAAAAGGCGACTTTTTATGTTCTTTACAAAAACATAATTAAAAAGTGACAAATGTTTGGGAAAAAACTACAAACCTGTGAAAACTAATAAACAAAAATATTCTTTTTTTTTTAATGCTGAAAAAGTGCCCCAAAAAATCGGAAAAGGTGATTATTATTTATTTTTTTATTGACAATAACATAATTAAAACGTGACAAATGTTGGGAAAAAAACTACAAAAACACTGAAAAGAAGTCAACAAAAACATTCTTTTATCACTAAAAAAGTGACCCAAAAAAATGACGAACAAATTTGGAAAAGGCGACTTTTTATTTTATTTACAAAAACATAATTAAGTGACAAATGTTTGGAAAAAACTACAAAAACAGTGAAAACTAATAAACAAAAATATTCATTCAACAAATATCACATTTTCAGATTTTTCTTTTTTTTATTTTTGCTGAAAAGTGACAAAAAAAATCGGAAAATTTGACTTTTTTTCTTTCTGTCGCAGCCATTTTCTCACTCGTCTCTCAAAAATAAATAAACAAACGCACATGTATGCCTGGTTGATTGACATGATTTTCAGCAAACCACGGTACATTTTGGTGGTCACGTGGCCCGCCTCCTGTGTATTTGAACCAATGACATGTCACGTCATGTAAAGACGGACCAATACAAAATACTGCTCCACGCAGCAGCCGGCAGTGTCACTCGAGCCGTTTACCGTTCACATGCAGCCATGCACATACGGTTACATACGGTAACATATTTATGTCCCACGTCTTAATATGAAAGCCGACTAATGTCCCGCGTCTTAATCTGAAAGACGACTAATGTCCCGCGTCTTAATATGAAAGACAAATAATGTCCCGCGTCTTAATCTGAAGGACGACTAATGTCCCGCGTCTTAATCTGAAAGCCGACTAATGTCCCGCGTCTTAATCTGAAAGCCGAATAATGTCCCGCGTCTTAATATGAAAGCCAAATAATGTCCTGCGTTTTAATATGAAAGCCGAATAATGTCCCGCGTCTTAATATGAAAGCAGACTAATGTCCCGCGTCTTAATCTGAAAGCAGACTAAGGTCCCCCGTCTTAATATGAAAGCAGACTAAGGTCCCCCGTCTTAATCTGAAAGCCGACTAATGTCCCGCGTCTTAATCTGAAAGCCGACTAATGTCCCGCGTCTTAATCTGAGAGCCGACTAATGTCCCGCGTCTTAATCTGAGAGCCGAATAATGTCCATTCCTTTGCATGTGAACTTCCTCGGTGTTGTGTTGCGGTTCGTGTGCGTGACTGTTTTGTCCCCTTCCCAGTTGGTTAACATCGCTGAAGGCTACATGACCTTGATGAGCGACAACGGAGACATCAGGGAGGACCTGCGTGTCCCCGAGACCGAAGTCGGAAAGGAGATCGAGACAAAGTTTGAAGCCGGCGATGAGTTCATGGTAAGCGTAATGGCCCGGGGCGTCCTAATTACTGGATGCTGGTCTGTTTCCACCTGATGAAACATGTATGGAAGGATTGTTGATAGAGCCCGACCGATAAAGGATTTAAGGCCGACATCCATGCAAATATTCGATTTAAAAATTATATAAATCGTATTAACTTATTTGTATATTTTTTAAATGTTTTACTTATTTTTAAATTATTTTTTTATATACATTTACTTAAATTTTTTCATACATCTTTATATTTTTATTAAATGTTTTTATTGTCACAAGAAAGCCGAGGAACATCAAAATATGTTAAAGTCTAAAAATGCAAAAAAAAAGAGTCCCTTTGAACACATAAACATCAAAGCGTTGCCAACAGGGACGTTGTGGATGGGCCAGCACCTAAAACGTGGTTAAAGGGTGTTTAGTAATTTTTAAAAATTTAAATATTTTAAATACTGGTCATTTTATATACCGATAGTTTGGGAAATGCCTAATATCGGCCCGCCGATGCATCGATCTGGCTCTGACATTGAGTGTCGCAAGACAGCAGGCGGAGCTGTCTAATTCCTGGGCTGATACCCAGGAATTACACGCCTGATACCAGGAACTCTAACATGTAAAGGACCATGGGGCAAATTCTTGATGTTGGAGACAGGAATGGCGTCTTGGGGCAATGCGTGCGTGTGGGTCTGGGTCTGGGTCCGGGTCTGGGTCTGGTGTAATTTGGTGGGTGGTGTTCCCGCTCCGCTGACAGCAGACGGGGTTCAGGACTGAAGTAGACCGGACCGTCGTCACGGGGGAAATGTGAGGAGCTGCTAGTGTAACGGTTCAGATGATTAACTTGTATGTCTCTCTCTCTCTCTCTCTCTCTCTCTCTCTCTCTCTCT
>NC_048428.1:21847861-21852352 GCF_013103735.1 Etheostoma cragini
GGTTTAGGTTAGGTAAGGTTTAGGTTAGGTAAGGTTTAGGTTAGGTTTTGTTAGGTTTAGGTTAGGTTTTAGTTAGGTTTAGGTTAGGTTAGGTTTTAGTTAGGTTTAGGTTAGGTAAGGTTTAGGTTAGGTTTTAGTTAGGTTTAGGTTAGGTTTTGTTAGGTTTAGGTTAGGTAAGGTTTAGGTTAGGTTTTAGTTAGGTTTAGGTTAGGTAAGGTTTAGGTTAGGTTTAGGTTAGGTTTTAGTTAGGTTTAGGTTAGGTAAGGTTAGGTTTTAGTTAGGTTTAGGTTAGGTAAGGTTTAGGTTAGGTTTTAGTTAGGTTTAGGTTAGGTAAGGTTTAGGTTAGGTTTTAGTTAGGTTAGGTTTTAGTTAGGTTTAGGTTAGGTTTTAGTTAGGTTTTAGTTAGGTTTAGGTTAGGTAAGGTTTAGGTTAGGTTTTAGTTAGGTTTAGGTTAGGTAAGGTTTAGGTTAGGTTTTAGTTAGGTTTAGGTTAGGTAAGGTTTAGGTTAGGTTTTAGTTAGGTTTAGGTTAGGTTTTAGTTAGGTAAGGTTTAGGTTAGGTTTTAGTTAGGTTCGAGCTAAAAGTAGCATCTGCTTAATTTATCTTAACTGAACAGCATCGAACTCATTGGAATGGTTTAATGACTTTTTCATGTTGCGGCGTGATATCAGGATTCGTGGTGTAACGACTTGCTTCACGACACTGCTCACATTCGGCCAATCAGGAACCAGCTAACAAGGTAGAGATGGATTATTTCACACTGTCGTCATGGCAGAGTCGGCAAGAAAGAAGCAGAAAACTCGGAAAGCGAGGGAGGGGTCAGACACAAGTAGACATAGGACCTGGTGGGGGTGAGGCTCTATAGAGAAACTGGTAGGGGGGGCTCAATGGAGAAACCTGTAGGGTAGGGCTCTTTAGAGAAATCAGTAGGGTGGGGGCTCTATAGACAAACCTGTAGGGAAGACTCTATAGACAAACCTGTAGGGAAGACTCTATAGACAAACCTGTAGGGAAGACTCTATAGACAAACCTGTAGGGGAGACTCTATAGAGAAACCTGTAGGGAAGACTCTATAGACAAACATGTAGGGGAGACTCTATAGAGAAACCTGTAGGGAAGACTCTATAGAGAAACCTGTAGGGAAGACTCTATAGACAAACCTGTAGGGGAGACTCTATAGAGAAACCTGTAGGGAAGACTCTATAGAGAAACCTGTAGGGAAAACTCTATAGAGAAACCTGTAGGGAAAACTCTATAGAGAAACCTGTAGGGGAGACTCTATAGAGACACCTGTAGGGGTGCCCTATAGAGAAACCTGTACGGGAGCCCTATAGAGAAACCTGTAGGGGGGGCTCTATAGAGAAACCTGTAGGGAAGACTCTATAGAGACACCTGTAGGGGTGCCCTGTAGAGAAACCTGTAGGGAAGACTCTGTAGAGAAACCTGTAGGGATGCCCTATAGAGAAACCTGTAGGGGAGACTCTATAGAGACACCTGTAGGGAAGACTCTATAGAGACACCTGTAGGGGTGCCCTGTAGAGAAACCTGTAGGGAAGACTCTGTAGAGAAACCTGTAGGGATGCCTTATAGAGAAACCTGTAGGGAACACTCTATAGAGAAACCTGTAGGGAAGACTCTATAGAGAAACCTGTAGGGGGGCCCTATAGAGAAACCTGTAGGGAAGACTCTGTAGAGAAACCTGTAGGGATGCCCTATAGAGAAACCTGTAGGGGGGGCTCTATAGAGAAACCTGTAGGGAAGACTCTATAGAGAAACCTGTAGGGAAGACTCTATAGAGAAACCTGTAGGGGTGCCCTATAGAGAAACCTGTACGGGAGCCCTATAGAGAAACCTGTAGGAGAACCGCAAAGAAATGGCCAAAACTGCATCGCGCCCCTTTAAAGTGAGTAGATAATCCAAATCTTCTGCACCCTGAATTACAAAATAAAAGACAAAATGAAACCTCTCCAACATGTGCACATGGGAAGGTTTGTGTCTGTATGTGTGTGTCTGTCTGTGTGTGTCTATCTGTGTGTGTCTGTGTGTGTGTCGTGGCTGTTATCTGCTGCAGTAATCTGATGCACAGAGTCGGATTACACCGGCAGACATGGTCACACGGGGGTCAAAAACCAGAGAAACAAGACACCGAGCTGCTGTCGGCACCGTGCTGCGTCCCAGGATGCTTTGAGGAGGAACAGTGAACATCCAGAGCTAAACGTCGGTTCTTTGCTTCATTGGACCTCCAGATATGGTGAAGCTTTGATCGTGGCAGTCTGAGCTCTAATAATCAGATCCAGTCTGCAGATCTCTGGCTCTCGGAGCTGGACCAGGTGATTCTGGTGCGTTATTTATCACGTCTTGGAAGCGGTCCAGCTGGGAGCAGACTTTTACTGAGTCTTCTGATTGGTTGATTATCGGCTAGTCTCCCAATGCCAGACCTAGAGTATTGTCTGGCTACGTCAGATGCATTCTGGGATAGGAGGGGAAAAACGCGCCGGTTGTTTGCTTTTCTTTAAACCAATCACGACGGTCTTGGGCGGCGCTGAGCTCCGGACGCAGCGACGGGAGCTCTGCTGAATGGTCTCGGGGAGGAACTTGTTCTGGTGGAACAATTACCCCAACACTAGATCTAGATCACTAGATCCTTCCAAAAGTCTTCCAGTTCTTTGAGATCTCTGGGCTGTCTATCACGCACTGCTCCTTTAAAGGTCTATCCATAGATTTTACATTATGTTGAGGTCAGGAGATTGTGAAGGCCATGGCAAAACCTTCAGTTTACGCCTCTTGATGTAATCCACCGTGGATTTTGCCGTGGGGGGCATGCTGGAGACTCTGCAGGGGGCCCAAACTTTTGCAGACACCAATTTTTTTGTTTTCTATTATTTTGAAGGGGAAATGAAGGAAATAAAATCTAACTTTTTGTGACGTATTATACAAATGTCTAATCTGTCATTTGATGCCTTTTAGAGATTTTTTTCCATCTTTTCTTGGCTACTTTATCCACATTAATACACATTTTTACCGGGGGGGCCCAAACTTTCAAACCCCACTGTATACACATACTTATATATTAATACTCTAACAGTAAAGTGTTGATCCTCTGCATGCTATAAAATCCAATAAGTGTGACTCTTTATTCAGAGATACGAGACGCCAACACCCAAAGGTGGATGCATTCCTGAAGAAATGTGCTTTATACGCAACAGATGAGCAAATGGGAGTGAATCCAGACACACACACACACACACAGACACACACTTTTCTGTTTAAGGGAATACAGGTTTTCGTTGGCCGACTGAGACAGGGTGAGGACACTGCCTCCTCACGCCAGTCTGAGCTGAGGAAGGCTTACATTTTAGTTTTCTCTTGAACCAAAACAAGGCAAATTCCTTCTGTGTGAGAACATATTTTGAGTTGTATTATGGTTGTTGTCAGTTAGTGTTTTTAACCCATTTTATTGAAATATACACACTCTCTCAGGTCAGAGGGGTCAGAGGATCAGCTCAGGGAAACCGGGTCTTTGGGGTGTCGGCTCCAAAATTGTGAAATGATCTTCCTCTGCAAGTTAAACAGGCCTCTTCCTCTTCTTCTTGTCTTTAAACCACGTCTTAAAACCCATTTCTTCTCTGTGGCCTTTGACTCTTAGTGAGAAGTCGACTTCATTTACTGCATTTGCATTATTTATTTAGTGTAGAGGTATTATTTTTTTACTTGTATTGTGTTTCTTTTTGTATTTTTCTGTACAGCAATTGGGTTGTTTTTAAAGTGCTTAACAAATAAAGTCGGATTGGAAGTACTTGGCCTGTAGCACCACCTAGTGTTCAGTTATTGAACTGCTGCACAATCATACATAAGTAGTGCATTCATCATAACCCGGCATTTTACTTTTATCTTCCTCCGTCCTGTTAAAATCCTTTGATTTGAAGAACAATACTCTTTATTCAGGTTGCACCAAGTCAAAATTACGGCTTGTTAAAACCATTATGAATGAAATTTAAGACTTCTATCCTAAATTCACGATTTTTAAATCACACTTCCCTATTTCCCAAACTAAATCTGGTTCATAAGTGTGGTCTAATCTGACAGACTCATTTAACAAGAAAGCTAATTGGCTGCAGGGTCTCACGCTGGTCTCATTTGTAGTCCTAATACAGCAAGTTGAATGTGGATTAGCGACAGAAAGAACTACAACATGGAATGAAAAGAGCACTTGAGGCGTTGCATGTGCAAAGGAAAATTAAGACCCGTCTAAAATTATTTTACCCTCGTTTTGTCCTCTCGTCAAAATTGAAAATAAACACTTCTGACGCTTTTAATCAACATTTTTGGCACTTTTTTTTCAATGTTTCTCACTTTTGACGTTGAACACCACGTAACACTAACTTATTAATTTTAGTTTTACAGTTATTTTTGTAATTTATGGTCAACAAACCTCATTTATAGGAAATTATACCTAATGTTTGAGTTAGAAAAGCAGAAATTAGGAATTATT